>NC_057807.1:457317735-457394862 GCF_018294505.1 Triticum aestivum | reverse complement strand
ATCTGTTCGAAAACGCCAAACACCGGGGATACTTTCCCGGTTGTTTCCACCCTTCGCCGGTATCACCTCCTACCGCGTTAGGTCACCCCTAGCACCGCTTATTGCCATGTTATGTTCTGTGATGCCTTGTGTGCTCTGTATTTACTGTTTCTTCCCCCCTCTTCTTCTCTAGTAGACCTCGAGACCGACGCTGCTGCTGCCAGTTCGACTACGGAGTTGATGACCCCTCCTTCTTGCCAGAGCAACCAGGCAAGCCCCCCCCCCTTTGATCACCAGATATCGCCTATTCTACCCTCTACTGCTTGCATTAGAGTAGTGTAGCATGTTACTGTTTTGATTAATCCTATTCTGTTGCATAGCATGTCATTGTTGCTACAACTGTTGATACCTTACCCGAAATCCTAAATGCTTAGTATAGGATGCTAGTTTATCATCATTGGGCCTACATTCTTGTCAGTCTGCCTTGCTATACTATCGGGCCGTGATCACTCGGGAGGTGATCACGGGTATATACTATACATATATACATACTATAGAGATGGTGACTAAAGTCGGGTCAGCTCGTTGAGTACCCGCAAGTGATTTCGATATGGGGGCTGGAAGGACAGGTGGCTCCATCCCGGTAGAGGTGGGCCTGGGTTCCCGACGGCCCCCAACTGTTACTTTGTGGCGGAGCGACAGGGCAGGTTGAGGCCACCTAGGCGAGAGGTGGGCCTGGCCCTGGTCGACATCCGCGGTTACTTCATAATAACACGCTTAACGAGATCTTGGTATTTGATCTGAGTCTGGCCACTGGCCTATACGCACTAACCAACTACGCGGTAAAGATATGGGCACTCGACGTCGTGGTATCAGCCGAAGCCTTCTTGACGTCAGCGACGGAGCGGCGCGCATCGGGTTGGACTGCGTAACGCAACTTCCTTTGTAATGGAGGTTGCTAGGTCTGCTTCCGGCCGCCCACGCAACGTGCAGGTGTGCAATGGGCGATGGGCCCAGACCCCTGCGTGCATAGGATTTAGACCGGAGTGCTGACCTCTCTGTTGTGCCTAGGTGGGGCTGCGACGTGTTGATCTTCCGAGGCTGGGCATGACCCAGGAAAGTGTGTCCGGCCAAATGGGATCGAGCATGTTGGGTTATGTGGTGCACCCCTGCAGGGAAGATTATCTATTCGAATAGCTGTGTCCCTCGGTAAAAGGACGACCCGGAGTTGTACCTTGACCTTATGACAACTAGAACCGGATACTTGATAAAACACACCCAGACAAGTTCCACAGACAACCCGGTGATCGCTTTTCCACAGGGCAACGAGGGGAGGATCGCCGGGTAGGATTATGCTATGCGATGCTACTTGGAGGACTTCAATCTACTCTCTTCTACATGCTGCAAGACGGAGGCTGCCAGAAGCGTAGTCTTTGATAGGATTAGCTATCCCCCTCTTATTCTGGCATTCTGCAGTTCAGTCCACCGATATGGCCCTTCACACATATACCCATGCATATGTAGTGTAGCTCCTTGCTTGCGAGTACTTTGGATGAGTACTCACGATTGCTTTTCTCCCTCTTTTCCCCCTTTCCCTTCTACCTAGTTGTCGCAACCAGATGCTGGAGCCCAGGAGCCAGACGCCACCATCGACGACGACTCTTACTACACTGGAGGTGCCTACTACTACGTGCAGGCCGCTGACGACGACCAAGAGTAGTTTAGGAGGATCCCAGGCAGGAGGCCTGCGCCTCTTTCGATCTGTATCCCAGTTTGTGCTAGCCTTCTTCAGGCAAACTTGTTTAACTTATGTCTGTGCACGAATATTGTTGCTTCCGCTGACTCGTCTATGATCGAGCACTTGTATTCGAGCCCTCGAGGCCCCTAGCTTGTATTATGATGATTGTATGACTTATTTATGTTTTAGAGTTGTGTTGTGATATCTTCCCGTGAGTCCCTGATCTTGATCGTACACGTTTGCGTGCATGATTAGTGTACGATTGAATCGGGGGCGTCACAAGAGCTCCAAGAGCTGGACATCCGACCCGACAGCCAGGACATCCAGGCCCCACCCTGATATCTAACCTGAGGATACCCAACACATAAAATAGTTTGGCCAGCTCCAGGCCGGACATCCGGCCCCAGCCCGGACATCCGGTGTCCCGTGAAGCCTCGGACATCCGGCCCCAGCCTAGATGTCCGATACCTGGGCGTGCCTAATCGGGCCAGATGCCCATGTATCCCCTCTCCTCCTCTCTTATCTCCCCTAGCACTATAGATAGGACCCCCTACTCCTAGCTAGGGTTATCAAAGTATTTGAGATTACTAGAGAGAGCTTTGCTCCTTGTACCTCCATCTTGGGGATCAAGACCTCTCAAGGGACAAGGATCCCCATCATAGGATCAAAGACCTCCTAAGGCCTTATTTGGTAGAAGTGGATTGGGGAGGTTTTGGGAGAGGGTTTTTTAGAGGATTTGGTGAATCCCTCCCTTTCACCCAACCCTCTCAAATCACCCCAATCTCCAAACCCCTCACATACCCCTACTATTAGGTACACGGGATTCATTCACAAGGTTAGCAAAATTACTATCCTATAATTAAAAATGCAATTTTTACAACTTCAAAAGCTCTAGGGGAAATGTACTTGCAATAAAGGTGCAACTAGATTACGCAAAACAACAAATAGGCTCTGTTAAATGTACTATCAACCGTTCAATTTAAAATGGTACATGCCACAGTTCAAATGAAAAACATGACACATGCCACGGTCCAAATAAAAAAATACAAGATGTTTGGTCAGCGAAAGTCAACGATTCATCACAAAATAAGCACATGTTTAATCGGCGAATGCTCTAAGACATGTTTGCGGGCTGCACAGAGTAAAGGAGACTTGTGGCAGCAAAGGGTGGTCGCCTGTCTTTCGCAAGATCGGGTCCCTACAAGAGAAGATGAATTGGTCCAAGGGTTAGATGCGAAAAAAACCTTAACATATCAAAAGTATGGTGCCACTTTATGCATCAAGCTTATGCGTTGATCCTTGGATGTTCAATCAGACGGACCGACATGAACGTATCTGATTTTAAATTTTGCATAATGTATCATACTATATCTTAAATCTGACCTGAACAACAGCTAGCTCATGCATACATGTACACCTCACTCACATCAAATCTTCTTAACAGTAAAACATGAGAGACTAACAAAGAAACAAGCATAGAGTACTATGAGAAGCTTCTTGGAATCATCATGGCCTCACAGAAGATAATTTTGGAGGACTCAAAGTTTTCAGTTCAGACATGATCAGAGACACAAATAGAAATTTCAGCACATTGGTACATCCCGAGCTTAGGGTATTTTAACTAATACAATTTAGGTACGTCTTGAGCTTAGGGTATTTGAACAAACAACCGAAGAAATATCATCAATCATATAATCATATTAACACATTGTATATCTTACACCATATAATTGAAGGAAATATGCCCTAGAGGCAATAATAAAGTTATTATTTATTTCCTCATATCATGATAAATGTTTATTATTCATGCTAGAATTGTATTAACCGGAAACATGATCCATGTGTGAATACATAGACAAACTTAATGTCACTAGTATGCCTCTACTTGACTAGCTCATTAATCAAAGATGGTTATGTTTCCTAACCATAGACATGAGTTGTCATTTGATTAAAGGGATCACATCATTAGGAGAATGATGTGATTGACATGACCCATTCTGTTAGCTTAGCACTTGGTCGTTTAGTATGTTTCTATTGCTTTCTTCATGACTTATGCATGTTCCTACAACTATGAGATTATGCAACTCCCGTTTACCGGAGGAACACTTTGTGTGCTACCAAACGTCACAACGTAACTGGGTGATTATAAAGGAGCTCTACAGGTGTCTCCAAAGGTACATGTTGAGTTGGCGTATTTCGAGATTAGGTTTTGTCACTCCGATTGTCGAAGAGGTATCACTGGGCCCTCTCGGTAATGCACATCACTATAAGCCTTGCAAGCAATATAGCTAAAGAGTTAGTTACGGAATGATGCATTACGTAACAAGTAAAGAGACTTGCCAGTAACGAGATTGAATTAGGTATTGAGATACCAACGATCGAATCTTGGGCAAGTAACATACCGATGACAAAGGGAACAATGTATGTTGTTATCCGGTTTGATCGATAAAGATCTTCGTAGAATATTTGGGAGCCAATATGGGCATCCAGGTCCCTCTATTGGTTATTGACCGGAAACATGTCCTGGTCATGTCTACATAGTTCTCGAACCCGTAGGGTCCGCACGCTAAACGTTTCATTGACGATATACTATTATATGAGTTATGTATGTTGGTAACCGAATGTTGTTCGAAAGTCCCGGATGAGATCATGGACATGACGAGGAACTCCGGAATGGTCCGGAGATAAAGTTTGATATATGGGATAATAGTGTTTGATCTCCGGAAGGGGTTCCGGATGTTTCCCGAAATGTTTGGGTACGAGAACACATTATTTGGGCCAAAGGGAAAGCCCACAAGGTTTTTGGAAAGTGCAAAAGGAAGTTTTGCGGAGTCCAGGGGCCAGACGCCAGGGTCCCTGGCGTCTGGGTCCAAACGTCGGGAACCCTGGCGTCTGGCCCTGGAGTCCGAGAAGGACTCTTGCCTTTCGAGTGAAACCGACTTTGTGGAGGCTTTTACTCCAAGTTTCGACCCCAAGGCTCAACATATAAATAGAGGGGCAGGGGTAGCACCAAAGACACATCAAGAAACACCAAGTCGTGTGCCGGCAACCCCGTCCCCTCTAGTTTATCCTCCGTCATAGTTTCCGTAGTGCTTAGGCGAAGCCCTGCGGAGATTGTTCTTCACCAACACCGTCACCATGCCGTCGTGCTGCCGGAACTCATCTACTACTTTGCCCAGCTTGCTGGATCGAGAAGGCGAGGACGTCATCGAGCTAAACGTGTGCAGAACTCGGAGGTGTCGTGCGTTCGGTACTTGGATCGGTCGGATCATGAAGACGTACGACTACATCAACCGTGTTGATAAACGCTTCCGCTTAGCGATCTTCAAGGGTATGAAGATACACTCCCCCTCTCGTTGCTATGCATCACCATGATCTTGCGTGTGTGTAGGAAAATTGTTGAAATTACTACGTTCCCCAACAGTGGTATCAGAGCCTGGTTTTATGCGTAGATGTCATATGCACGAGTAGAAAACAAGTGAGTTGTGGGCGATATAAGTCATACTGCTTACCACCATGTCATACTTTGGTTCAGCGGCATTGTGAGATGAAGCGGCCCGGACTGACATTACGCGTACGCTTACGCGAGACTGGTTTCACCGCTATGAGCACTCGTTGCTTAAAGGTGACCGGCGGGTGTCTGTCTCTCTCACTTTAGTTGAACCGAGTGTGGCTACGCCCGGTCCTTGCGAATGTTAAAACAACACCAACTTGACGAACTATCGTTGTGGTTTTTGATGCGTAGGTAAGAACGGTTCTTGCTAAAGCCCGTAGCAGCCACATAAAATTTGCAACAACAAAGTAGAGGACATCTAACTTGTTTTTGCAGGGCATGTTGTGATGTGATATGGTCAAGACGTGATGCTATATTTTATTGTATGAGATGATCATGTTTTGTAATCAAAGTTATCGGCAACTGGCAGGAGCCATATGGTTGTCGCTTTATTGTATGAAATGCAAACGCCCTGTAATTGCTTTACTTTATCACTAAGCGGTAGCGATAGTCGTAGAAGCAATAGATGGCGTAACGACAATGATGCTACGATGGAGATCAAGGTGTCCCGCCGGTGACGATGGTGATCACGACGATGCTTCAGAGATGGAGATCAGAAGCACAAGATGATGATGGCCATATCATATCACTTATATTGATTGCATGTGATGTTTATCCTTTATGCATCTTATCTTGCTTTGATTGACGGTAGCATTTTAAGATGATCTCTAACTAAATTATCAAGAAGTGTTCTCCCTGAGTATGCACCGTTGCGAAAGTTCTTCGTGCTGAGACACCACGTGATGATCGGGTGTGATAGGCTCTATGTTCCAATACAACGGGTGCAAAACAGTTGCACACGCGGAATACTCAGGTTAAACTGGACGAGCCTAGCCTATACAGATATGGCCTCAGAACATGGAGACCGAAAGGTCGAACGTGAATCATATAGTAGATATGATCAACATAGTGATGTTCACCATTGAAACTACTCCATCTCACGTGATGATCGGACATGGTTTAGTTGATTTGGATCACGTGATCACTTAGATGACTAGAGAGATGTCTGTCTAAGTGGGAGTTCTTAAGTAATATGATTAATTGAACTTAAATTTATCATGAACTTAGTACCTGATAGTATTTTGCTTGTCTATGTTTGTTGTAGATAGATGGCTCGTGTTGTTGTTCCATTGAATTTTAATGCGTTCCTTGAGAAAGCTAAGTTGAAAGATGATGGTAGCAATTACACGGACTGGGTCCATAGCCTGAGGATTATCCTCATTGTTGCATAGAAGAATTACGTCCTGGAAGCACCACTGGGTGCCAGGCCTGCTGCAGATGCAACTGACGACGTTAAGAACATTTGGCAGAGCAAAGCTGATGACTACTCGATAGTTCAGTGTGCCATGTTTTACGGCTTGGAACCGGGTCTTCAACGACGTTTTGAACGTCTTGGAGCATATGAGATGTTCCAGGAGTTGAAGTTAATATTTCAAGAAAATGCCCGGATTGAGAGATATGAAGTCTCCAATAAGTTCTATAGCTGTAAGATGGAGGAGAATAGTTCTGTCAGTGAAGATATACTCAAAATGTCTGGGTATAATAATCACTTGATTCAACTGGGAGTTAATCTTTCTGATGATAGTGTCATTGACAGAATTCTTCAATCACTGCCACCAAGCTACAAGAGCTTCGTGATGAACTATAATATGCAAGGGATGGACAAGACTATTCTCGAGCTCTTCGCAATGCTAAAAGCTGCGGAGGTAGAAATCAAGAAGGAGCATCAAGTGTTGATGGTCAATAAGACCACCAGTTTCAAGAAGAAGGGCAAAGGGAAGAAGAAGGGGAACTTCAAGAAGAACAGCAAGCAAGTTGCTGCTCAAGAGAAAAAACCCAAGTCTGGTCCTAAGCCTGAGACTGAGTGCTTCTACTGCAAGCAGACTGGACACTGGAAGCGGAACTGCCCCAAGTATTTGGCGGATAAGAAGGATGGCAAAGTGAACAAAGGTATATGTGATATACATGTTATTGATGTGTACCTTACTAATGCTCGCAGTAGCACCTGGGTATTTGATACTGGTTCTGTTGCTAATATTTGCAACTCGAAACAGGGACTACGGATTAAGCGAAGATTGGCTAAGGACGAGGTGACGATGCGTGTGGGAAATGGTTCCAAAGTCGATGTGATCGCGGTCGGCACGCTACCTCTACATCTACCATCGGGATTAGTTTTAGACCTAAATAATTGTTATTTGGTGCCAGCGTTAAGCATGAACATTATATCTGGATCTTGTTTGATGCGAGACGGTTATTCATTTAAATCAGAGAATAATGGTTGTTCTATTTATATGAGTAATATCTTTTATGGTCATGCACCCTTGAAGAGTGGTCTATTTTTATTGAATCTCGATAGTAGTGATACACATATTCGAAATGTCGAAACCAAAAGATGCAGAGTTGATAATGATAGTGCAACTTATTTGTGGCACTGCCGTTTGGGTCATATTGGTGTAAAGCGCATGAAGAAACTCCATACTGATGGACTTCTGGAATCACTTGATTATGAATCACTTGGTACTTGCGAAGCATGCCTCATGGGCAAGATGACTAAAACGCCGTTCTCCGGAACTATGGAGCGAGCAACTGATTTGTTGGAAATCATACATACTGATGTACATGGTCCAATGAATATTGAGGCTCGCGGCGGGTATCGTTATTTTCTCACCTTCACAGATGATTTGAGAAGATATGGGTATATCTACTTGATGAAACACAAGTCTAAAATATTTGAAAAGTTCAAAGAATTTCAGAGTGAAGTGGAAAATCATCGTAACAAGAAAATAAAATTTCTACGATCTAATCATGGAGGAGAATATTTGAGTTATGAGTTTGGTTTACATTTGAAACAATGCGGAATAGTTTCGCAACTCACGTCACCCGGAACACCACAACGAAATGGTGTGTCCGAACGTCGTAATCGTACTTTACTAGATATGGTGCGATCTATGATGTCTCTTACTGATTTACCGCTATCATTTTGGGGTTATGCTTTAGAGACGGCCGCATTCACGTTAAATAGGGCACCATCTAAATCCGTTGAGATGACGCCTTATGAACTATGGTTTGGCAAGAAACCAAAGTTGTCGTTTCTTAAAGTTTGGGGCTGCGATGCTTATGTAAAGAAACTTCAACCAGATAAGCTCGATCCCAAATCGGATAAATGTGTCTTCATAGGATACCCAAAAGAGACTATTGGGTACACCTTCTATCACAGATCTGAGGGCAAGATTTTTGTTGCTAAATTCGGATCCTTTCTAGAGAAGGAGTTTCTCTTGAAAGAAGTGAGTGGGAGGAAAGTAGAACTTGATGAGGTAACTGTACCTGCTCCCTTATTGGAAACTAGTTCATCACAAGAACTGGTTCCTGTGACAACTACACCAATCAGTGAGGAAGCAAATGATATTGATCATGAAACTTCAGATCAAGTTACTACCGAACCTCGTAGGTCTACCAGAGTAAGATCCGCACCAGAGTGGTACGGTAATCCTATTCTGGAAGTCATGTTACTTGACCATGGCGAACCTACGAACTATGAGGAATCGATGATGAGCCCAGATTCCGCAAAATGGCTTGAGGCCATGAAATCTGAGATGGGATCCATGTATGAGAACAAAGTATGGACTTTGGTTGACTTGCCCGATGATCAGCAAGCCATCGAGAATAAATGGATCTTCAAGAAGAAGACTGGCGCTGATGGTTATATAACTGTCTACAAAGCTTGACTTGTTGCGAAAGGTTTTCGACAAGTTCAAGGGGTTGACTACGATAAGACTTTCTCACCCGTAGCGATGCTTAAGTCTGTCCGAATCATGTTAGCAATTGCCGCATTTTATGATTATGAAATTTGGCAAATGGTTGTCAAAACTGCATTCCTGAATGGATTTCTGGAAGAAGAGTTGTATATGAGGCAGCTGGAAGGTTTTGTCGATCCAAAAGGTGCTAACAAAGTGTGCAAGCTCCAACGATCTATTTATGGACTGGTGCAAGCATCTCGGAGTTGGAATAAACGCTTTGATAGTGTGATCAAAGCATATGGTTTTATACAGACTTTTGGAGAAGCCTGTATTTACAAGAAAGTGAGTGGGAGCTCTGTAGCATTTCTGATATTATATGTAGATGACATATTATTAATTGGAAATGATATAGAATTTCTGGATAGCATAAAGGGATACTTGAATAAAAGTTTTGCGATGAAAGACCTCGGTGAAGCTGCTTACATATTGGGCATCAAGATCTATAGAGATAGATCAAGACGCTTAATTGGACTTTCACAAAGCACATACCTTGATAAAGTTTTGAAAAAGTTCAAAATGGATCAGGCAAAGAAAGGGTTCTTGCCTGTATTACAAGGTGTGAAGTTGAGTCAGACTCAATGCCCGACCACAGCAGAAGATAGATAGAAAATGAAAGATGTTCCCTATGCTTCATCCATAGGCTCTATCATGTATGCAATGCTGTGTACTAGACCTGATGTATGCTTAACAATAAGTTTAGCAAGGAGGTACCAAAGTAATCCGGGAGTGGATCACTTGACAGCGGTCAAGAATATCCTCAAATACCTGAAATGGACTAAGGATATGTTTCTCGTTTATGGAGGTGACAAAGAGCTAGTCGTAAATGGTTACGTCGATGCAAGCTTTTACACTAATCTGGACGATTCTAAATCGCAAACCGGATACGTGTTTATATTGAACGGTGGAGCTGTCAGTTGGTGCAGTTCTAAACAAAGCGTCGTCGCGGGATCTACATGCGAAGCGGAGTACATAGTTGCTTCGGAAGCAGCAAATGAAGGAGTCTGGATGAAAGAGTTCATTTCCAATCTAGGTGTCATACCTAGTGCATCGGGACCAATGAAGATCTTCTGTGACAATACTGGTGCAATTGCCTTGGCAAAGGAATCCAGATTTCACAAGAGGACCAAGCACATCAAGAGACGCTTCAATTCCATCCGGGACCAAGTCCAGGTGGTAGACATAGAGATTTGCAAGATACATACGGATCTGAATGTTGCAGACCCGTTCACTAAGCCTCTTCCATGAGCAAAACATGATCAGCACCAAGACTCCACGGGTGTTAGAATCATTACTGTGTAATCCAGATTATTGCCTCTAGTGCAAGTGTGAGACTGAAGGAAATATGCCCTAGAGACAATAATAAAGTTATTATTTATTTCCTCATATCATGATAAATGTTTATTATTCATGCTAGAATTGTATTAACCGAAAACATGATACATGTGTGAATACATAGACAAACTTAATGTCACTAGTATGCCTCTACTTGACTAGCTCATTAATCAAAGATGGTTATGTTTCCTAACCATAGACATGAGTTGTCATTTGATTAACGGGATCACATCATTAGGAGAATGATGTGATTGACATGACCCATTTCGTTAGCTTAGCACTTGATCGTTTAGTATGTTGCTATTGCTTTCTTCATGACTTATACATGTTCCTACAACTATGAGATTATGCAACTCCTGTTTACCGGAGGAACACTTTGTGTGCTACCAAACGTCACAACGTAACTGGGTGATTATAAAGGAGCTCTACAGGTGTCTCCAAAGGTACATGTTGAGTTGGTGTATTTTGAGATTAGGTTTTGTCACTCTGATTGTCGGAGAGGTGTCTCTGGGCCCTCTCGGTAATGCACATCACTATAAGCCTTGCAAGCAATGTAGCTAAAGAGTTAGTTACAGAATGATGCATTACGTAACGAGTAAAGAGACTTGCCAGTAACGAGATTGAACTAGGTATTAAGATACCGATGGTCGAATCTCGGGCAAGTAACATACCGATGACAAAGGGAACAACGTATGTTGTTATGCGGTTTGACCGATAAAGATCTTCGTAGAATATGTGGGAGCCAATATGGGCATCCAGGTCCCGCTATTGGTTATTGACCGGAAACGTGTCTCGGTCATGTCTACATAGTTCTCGAACCCGTAGGGTCCGCATGCTTAACGTTTCATTGACGATATAGTATTATATGAGTTATGTATGTTGGTAACCGAATGTTGTTCGGAAGTCCCGGATGAGATCGTGGACATTAAGAGGAACTCCGGAATGGTCTGGAGATAAAGTTTGATATATGGGATAATAGTGTTTGATCTCCGGAAGGGTTCCGGAATTCACCGGAAGGGGTTCCGGATGTTTCCCGAAATTTTTGGGTACGAGAACACGTTATTTGGGCCAAAGGGGAAAGCCCACAAGGTTTTTGGAAAGCGCAAAAGGAAGTTTTGCGGAGTCCAGGGGCCAGACGCCAGGGTCCCTGGTGTCTGGGGCCAGACGCCGGGAACCCTGGCGTCTGGCCCTGGATTCCGAGAAGGACTCTTACCTTTCGGGTGAAACCAACTTTGTGGAGGCTTTTACTCCAAGTTTCGACCCCAAGGCTCAACATATAAATACAGGGGCAGGGCTAGCACCAAAGACACATCAAGAAACACCAAGCCGTGTGCCGGCAACCCCGTCCCCTCTAGTTTATCCTCCGTCATAGTTTCCGTAGTGCTTAGGCGAAGCCCTGCGGAGATTGTTCTTCACCAACACCGTCACCACGCCGTCGTCCTGCCGGAACTCATCTACTACTTCGCCCGACTTGCTGGATCGAGAAGGCGAGGACGTCATCAAGCTGAACGTGTGCAGAACTCGGAGGTGCCGTGCGTTCGGTACTTGGATCGGTCGGATCGTGAAGACGTATGACTACATCAACCGCGTTGATAAACGCTTCCGCTTAGCGATCTTCAAGGGTATGAAGATACACTCCCCCTCTCGTTGCTATGCATCACCATGATCTTGCGTGTGCTTAGGAATTTTTTTGAAATTACTATGTTCCCCAACAATAATTAGCAGCAGCTAAAACATTTTTGTATTGACTGGATATGATTAGCAGCAGTACAAGAGGTTCATCATTAACAGTACTTAAGAGACAGAGTACAGTGTTCAAGCTAGCTTCATAATGTCCTTGGTTAAATAATGTGAAACCATAAAAAGAATTTCCTTGCTTAGTTGTTTAAC
The DNA here is from genome assembly GCF_018294505.1 of Triticum aestivum. NCBI lineage: Eukaryota > Viridiplantae > Streptophyta > Magnoliopsida > Poales > Poaceae > Triticum > Triticum aestivum. Next base: position 457,382,573 of record NC_057807.1, on the reverse strand, counting down.
AAATTTTCATATTGCATTATATAATCTGAGAGAGAATGAAATAATGAATGCATGGAAGATAGTACTAGCAGAGTAGACTAAATGGCACATATAATCTGAGAGTGAAGAACCAATGTGGCCATCAATAAGAACCAATCTGGGTGATACCGCCAACATACTACAGCCAAAGGACTATTTGCTTCACCAAAAGTGCACAGAAATCAGACTTGTAACTTGTAGTCAAGAAATAGGGAGGCAGGCAAGTATTCCAGATCTCCACTGTTGTTTAGGAAACAACTAACGATAAAAATGAACAACATCTCTAGAACTTAAATCAAGAGCTATAGACTAGAGTTAAATCAGGACCTAAGTCTTCAGAACTAAAAATTTCTAGACTATAGATGGACTTTCTAGGTGCTGATTGGTTTTAAGATGCCAATGATTTGTTTTTCAAACTGTTGTATTAGAGGGATAGAAATTCAACATGTTAAAGGATAATAAAATCGTTCAAATCAAACTTATTGCAGAGTAGCGTATTAAGCTACAGGGATGACCAGTGACAACAACAACAGAAGTACAACTCCCAACCAAAAGAAAATATATCATTAATTCAATTGGAGCTTCCCAAGAGCATCACTGCATAAATCTGTCTACAACATCCAACAGATTCATCCATCACTAGCACTTCTAAGTTCAAAACAAACGAGTCAAACACCAGGTAACTACAAGCACTGCCAAAGGCTAGCAATCTAAGAGGAGGTGAACTTGGTGAGGGGCTTGGTGCCCTCGGAGTTGGCGTGCTTGGCGAGCTCGCTGGGGAGGATGAGGCGGCAGCCATGGCCGAGCGAATGGAAGAAACCTAGAGGATGAGGGGAACGGGGGAGGCGACGCGAGGGCTTACCACCGAGGAGAAGGCCAGTATGGCGGAGGAGGTTTGTGGCGACGCGAGGGCTTACCACCGACACGAGGACTTTTCCTTGATTGTTCATGTCATGCTTGTGGATCTCATTTATACTATTATAGTGGATGTGTGATTTGGGTTTTGTTTGAGTAATTCCTCTTGTCGTTCTTGTTGATCTTCCCCCTTCCCCCCCTCCAAGTGTGAAAAGATCATCAGTTAGGGTTCCACGCTACAACAAGATGCAATCAACACTACTAGCAACCCACATGTAGCAATCTGAAGTTTTGAGACAAAGATTGGATACAAGAGATGAAGTAGGTTTTGAGATGAGATGGTGTTGGTGAAGATGTTGATGGAGATGAGCCCTCCCATAATGAGAGGAGCGTTGGTGATCACGATGACTTTGATTTCCCCTCCCGAAGGGAAGTATCCTCGATGCAATCGCTACGCCGGAGAGCAAAAATGCTCTTGCCCGATCCAGGTTCCGCGTCGAGACGGCGGTGCTTCACCCCGAAAGTCTTTTTTTTCTTGGGTAAATGACCTCATATAGCAGAAGATAGGCATCAATGGACCTCTGTGGCCCGAAGCACATGGACGACCCCTGCCTTGTGGGCCCACCAAGGGTCTTCTCTAGTACTTCTTTCTTCCAATATTTTTTTATATATTCCAAAATAATTCTCTGTAAATTTTCAGCTCATTTGGAGCTCTCGATAATAGCTATCTTGGTTGTAGCTTTTTCAGGCTCAGAAACCCAGCTACCGACAATCTCCCTCTTCAAGTGTATCTTGTATTTTAAGAGAGAAATGGCATTAAAATTGCATCATAAGGTGAAATATTGTTCTAAAACATTAAAAAATAGTAGGAAAACATGAGGCAAAATGGACGTATCAAAGGCGTCCACCGCTATTTGCACATGAATATGATCCTTTGTAGACTACACAGAGTTTTACACCTACAACAAAACTCACTCATACACCGACAAGTCCACCCACACCTGGCGCGGCTGCTCCATGACCCACCTAGCGACCCCACACTCCATACAGAAGAAGCACACAACCACGAAATCTAGGCATCTATAGCCCGGTCCAAAGCTGAAGCCCAAAAGTCGGGCCAGACCCATGCTCTGGCTCGGCCCAAAAGCTTGAATTACATAAAAAGGAGGGGTAATAAAAATATAGATTTCTTTTGAGAAATAGAAATATAGCTATAATAAAACATTTGTTATATATAATATAATAAAATAATATTATTTAATGAGAAAAGTGTATTGTGTAATAATTCCAGATGGGCCATGCTCATGCTCAGGATTTGGGGGCCAGACATTTATAGCTCGGCCCGAAAAAGGCCCGGCCTAACAAATGCACATGTTTACTTTGTCCATTCGTTTTTTTGCGGAACTTAAGCGGCGACCCCTGTAATCTTCCCTCTAGTTAGGGTTTCATCCTCTCGAGGCGATTGCGATCGCCATCGTTGAGATCGTAATCTTCCCTACCTCCGGCGTGTCTTCGTGCCTCCTCTCGTCGAGCGGGGGTGCGGGGACGCCCCTGGTCCAGGCGGGGCTGGGGAGGAGGGCTCTAGGGCTATCTACAAGGGCTCGGTGGTTTCTCATCAGGCTAGGGTTTTCGAGTTTTGCCATGGCGTCTGATGGAGCTTCGGGGTCGCGGTCTGTGGCGCCGCCCGAGACGGACGACGTGATAGCACCGATGAGGGAGTTAGGTCTTCAAGAGGAGGACCTTGACGATGTGGTGTACAATGAGAAGGAGACGCCGCTAGAGGCGTCGCGATGGATGGTGCTGGTCAGGGTGCACTCGCCCAAATCATACATCCAATATTGATTTTTAGGAATATGAGATCGGCATGGGATCTCGCACAAGAGGTGCAGTTCAAACCACTCGAGGATAATCTGTATACAGCCCAATTTTCATGTCTGGGAGACTGGGAGAGGGTAACACGTGATGGTCCATGGCACTTCCGGGGAGATGCCGTTATTTTGAAACCATATGATGGATTGGCCAAACCGTCGACAGTTCAACTTGACACGATTGAGATTTGGGTGCATATACATGATGTGCCGCCACTCTATGCTCATCTGGTTCCATCTTTAGCTCAAAAGGTGGGGGAAGTTCTATATGCAGAACCCCAATCGCTCGACTTTGTGGGGAACTTCCATCGGGTTTGGGTTCGGATCGATGTCAACAAACCCTTAAAGAATGCAGTCTCTATGATAAGGGACGGAAAGCGCCAGATATATCGTGTGAGATACGAGAAGCTTCCCGATTGGTGTGCGGCCTGTGGTAAGCTAGGTCACCTCTTCAAAGAACATGGCAGTGGGATTCATCCTCCAGAAGCCTTAGTTTTCAAAGATCTTAAAGCTTCCTGGGCCATGCATACTGGACTGGGTCCGGGAGGGGGCCGTGGTCGGAGGGGAGGCCCAGGAGCTAGGGGAAACGGTCCTTTCTCTAATCAAGATGGGGGTAGCAAGGAGCAGGCAGATTATACATCTCAAGCTGATGTGGACATGACAGAGGCTGATTATGCAAGGAAGAGGGCACAAGTGCAACAAGGGACGCAACGGAGCCTGAGTGCAGGTGGCCAGGGGGCGGCCCTAGCGCTGCCACCTCCCACTGATCCCATTAGTCCTAGCAGCAAACAGGTCTTGAAGAGGGCCAAAACACATGAGGCAGCAGAAGAGCAAAAGGAGGGCGATCTTGGCAAGGTTGTCTTAGCGTTGGCGGGCTCCTTCGAGGAGCGCCGCCGGGCCCAATGAACATTTTCTGTTGGAACTGTCGTGGTGCGGGTAAAGCTGCGACAGTCCGTGAACTTCGCGATTTCACGAGGCAATTTGCCCCTACCCTTTTGTGCATTGTTGAAACTCAAATTGAAGGTGCTAGGGTAGAAGCATTAGCTAGAACTTTGGGCTTTGACAACTCTTATTCTGTTAGTAATCAAGGTAGGAGTGGTGGAATAGGTTTGTTTTGGAATAACTTAATAATGGTGGAAGTTCTTGGTTACTCTTTGTATCATTTGGATGTGTCTGTTGAGGAACAGGATGCAGAAAAGTGGAGAATGACATGCGTTTATGGAGAGGCACAAACACATATGAGGCATCACACATGGACAACTTTGAAAAACATTAGTACTTTGAGCGATCTTCCATGGCTCTATATGGGGGGTTTCAATGAAGCTTTATGTCCAGATGAACATCAAGGAGTTGGCCAGCGTAGCAATGCCCAGATTCCAAGCCTTCAGAGAAGTCCTTGATGTTTGCATGTTGCTTGACCTTGGCTATAAAGGAAATTTTTGGACCTTCGAGAAGAAGGTAATAGGAGGGAGCTATACAAGATGCAGACTTGACAGAGCTCTCGTAAACGCGTCATGGATGGCAAGGTTTCCGCTGGCTGCGGTCACGCACTTGACTGGTGTTACATCAGATCATGCCCCTCTACTCTTAGAGCAGGATGTACAAAACAATGAGCGGACTCAGAAACCGTTCAGGTACGAGCTCATGTGGGAGGCGCACGAGACCTTCCTTAACACAGTAGCTTCGGGATGGGGCGCTGGCCCTCCGTGCACGTCTGTGGCAGCGCTACGCCACAAGTTGCGGGACCTGGCGTCTAACTTGCAGCGGTGGAGCCGGGATACGTTCGGGAGTGTCAGGAAAGAAATTAAAAAACTCAAACAGATGTTAGAGGAGCTCAAAAACGACCCAGCAAGAACGGGTCCTTCCCATGTCGAGCTAAAAATCAATGAGAAGCTGATTGAGATGTATCATAGGGAGGAGGTTATGTGGCGTCAGAGAGCCAGGGTAGAGTGGCTTTTGGCAGGAGACAAAAACACAAAATTCTTTCATCTTTGAGCCAGTCTTCGGTGCAAGAAAAATATGATAAAGGCACTACAGAATTCCATGGGAGTGGAGATATCCGATCAAGCAGAGCTAAAGGTATTAGCTAATGATTTTTACCAGTCTTTATATCTCTCCGAAGGTGTCCAAAACATGGATGCGGTGCTAGACCATGTGCCGAGGAAGGTGACAGTTGAGATGAACTCACACTTGTGTGCCCCGTATACCAAGGAAGAGGTCAAGACTGCTTTATTTCAGATGTTTCCGACAAAGGCTCCAGGCCCAGATGGTTTTCCTGCTCACTTTTACCAAAGGCATTGGGAGGTTTGTGGTGATGAAGTAACAAATATAGTGCTCAGAATAGTAAGGGGCGAGGAGAGCCCATAATCTGTTAATGATACAGTATTGGTATTGATTCCTAAGGTAACGACCCCTACGGTACTTGCTCAATTCCAGCCTATAAGTCTATGCAATGTTCTGTATAAAATTGCCTCGAAAGTGATATCCAACAGGTTGAAGAGAATTTTGCCTGACATAATCTCTGAGGAACAGTCCGCCTTTGTCGCTGGGAGGCTTATTACTGATAACATCATATCTGCTTATGAGTGCTTACATTTTATGAAAAGGTCGAGAGCAAAGTCAAACAGTTATTGTGCTCTGAAGCTGGACATGATGAAGGCATATGACAGACTGGAGTGGGCATATCTCAGATGTATCATGACTAAACTGGGTTTTGATCTACATTGGATAGATGTGGTCATGGGCATGGTCTCTTCAGTCTCTTTTTCTGTTTGTTTTAATGGCGAGAAGCTTGACTCTTTTATACCCACTCGTGGTATCCGGCAGGGCGATCCAATCTCCCCCTACTTGTTCTTGATTGCAGCAGAGGGCCTTTCATGCCTCCTTAAATCAAGTTCTCAGTCGTCTCTTACAGGTTTCCAGGTGGCTCCCTCGGCTCCCACCGTCAACCACCTCTTGTTTGCAGATGATAGCCTGTTGTTATTTAAGGCAAGTGGGGAGAGCTCAACTATGGTACCAAACTTGCTTGATACTTATTGTTCTGCTTCTGGAATCAACAATGAAAAATCCTCTATTTTCTTCAGCAAGGGTTGCCCAGTACAGACAAGAGAAGTTGTCAAGAACAATTTGCAAGTACATAACGAGTCTTTGAGCGAACATTACCTACGAATTCCTACAGATATTGGCCACTCTAAAAACGTTACATTCAAATATCTTTGGGGTCGAGTGTGGGAGAAGATTAAGGGGTGGATGGAGAAGTTACTTTCAACTGCTGGTAAAGAAGTTTTGATCAAATCTGTTGCACAAGCTATACCAGTTTACTCCATGGCGTGCTTCAGATTACCACGAGGCCTTTGTGTCAGCATCATGTCTATCATTCGACAATTCTGGTGGGGTTCCAAGCATGGAAAGAGAAAGCCCAGTTGGGTGGCATGGGACATAACGACTATGCCGAAGCACTTGGGGGGCCTAGGTTTCTGTGACATGGAGATTTTCAACCTCGCCCTATTGGCAAGGCAGGCAGGGCGCACCCTAACAGATAGCAACTTGCTCAGTGCCAGAATCCTTAAGGCAGTTTACTTCCCACACTGCTCTCTCCTTCAAGCAGAACTAGGATCGCACCCATCCCATATATGGCGGGCGGTTTTGGATGGTCGTGACATCCTGGCACAAGGGGTCATCGGGAGAATTGGTGATGGGGATACGACCGATATTTGGCGGCACAACTAGATCCCACGTGATGGTCTTAAGCGTCCCATATGCTCTCTCGTTCAGAACCCTCCGGTGAGAGTGGCGCAGCTTATAGATCCAACATCGGCAACGTGGAATGAAAACCTGGTACGTTCGGTGAGGGAGTCCCGGATTAGGGGGTGTCTAGATAGCCGAACTATCACCTTTGGCCGGACTCCTGGACTATGAAGATACAAGATTGAAGACTTCGTCCCGTGTCCGGATGGGACTTTCCTTGGCGTGGAAGGCAAGCTTGGCGATACGGATATGTAGATCTCCTACCATTGTAACCGACTCTGTGTAACCCTAACCCTCTTCGGTGCCTATATAAACCGGAGGGTTTTAGTCCGTAGGACGAACAACAATCATACCATAGGCTAGCTTCTAGGGTTTAGCCTCTCTGATCTCGTGGTAGATCTATTCTTGTACTACCCATATCATCAATATCAATCAAGCAGGAGTAGGGTTTTACCTCCATCGAGAGGGCCCGAACCTGGGTAAAAACATCGTGTCCCTTGTCTCCTGTTACCATCCGCCTAGACGCACAGTTCGGGACCCCCTACCCGAGATCCGCCGGTTTTGACACCGACATTGGTGCTTTCGTTGAGAGTTCCTCTGTGCCGTCGCCGTCAGGAAGGATGCCTCATCCCGTCTTTAAAGACGGCACTGTTGCTAAAAGAGCTCTGGCTATCGGCCAAACTCTCCGGCTAGGCGGTTTCCTTATGACCGCCAGTTCGGCCGCAGCGCCGACGATGACTTCTCGGGTCATCGAAAGCAATCTTAACGTTAACTCGGAACTCACCGAGCAGTTAGATCTGATGGAGCTCTCTTCCTTAAACAAGCTCTTGGATCGCATCGCCGCCCTGGGAGTCGCTACTGACTACGATCAGATTGGGCCTAAACCCGATCTGAGAGGATTAACTCTCCCCAGGTTACCCGCCACGTTGCTGTGGTAGCGGAACAATACGGCGACCCTTCTTCTGTCTTAAGGACTAGCTATGTCCGGATTCCCGATCCCTCCATGCCAGATTCCCGCGGAGGGGAGGATGTTACTCAAGCCCTGAACCTAAAGTCAGGCATCGGGCTAGATTCATTGGACAACATCCAAGGACCCAAGCTTCCAAGTTCGGAAACTACTTGGCCCCTGAGTCTTAAAGTGGACGGGGTTCCGAATTTAATTGCACCCGCCCACCCAAACATAAGCGATCTATCCCAAATCCGGCAAGAGCCCGCAGAAACAGTACACCATTACTGGGCCACACTCCTCCTGGTTATGAATAGGATAAAGGACTGCTACGAGGAGGACGCAATTTCATTCTTCTGCAATAATTGCACGGACAAGGGAATCCTAAACGCTGTAAATCATCGTGAAATTACACGCTTCGCTGACTTGGCGTCCATAGTGCGAAAGTACTGTGTGATGGAAAGCGCCTGGAAAACCGAAATCAAATTTTGGGACAATCCGGCCCTGAATACAACCCCAGTCCGAAATAAAAGGGTGCATTATCGCTAGGCACCTGGGTTAAGCACCAAAAAGCTAAAACCCTCTATAGGGCATGGAACCGTACTGGAAGGATGGCTCAATGGACCCTGCAAAATTCATAGTACAGAGAGTGCCACTCCAACTCATAGACTTAGAGCATGTTGGATACTACGGCAGGTGGCCAAAAGTGGCGAAGAGCTTCTAACTCCAGAGCACCAGCCCAAGGATACCAGTACGGTATTAATAGTCTTCGAGACTTTCGCATCAAATAATATGCGGAAACGAGCACTCCGTAGCCTTGCCGAAGTCTACCAAGTAGCAACAATAAACCCATCGAGTGACACGGCTATTACCTTTAATGCCAGTGACGAACCTAAATTCCAAACAGCCCGAGCACCAGCCGCATTGGTCCTCAGCCCAATAGTGGACGGCTTTCGCCTTACCAAGGTACTCATGGACGGTGGCAGCGGATTGAACCTCATTTACGAGGAAACCCTCCGAAAAATGGAAATAGACTGGAGCCGCATTGAGCGAAGCAGCACAACTTTAGAGGAATAATCCCCAGTCGGGAAGCGTGATGTACTGGAAAAATCACACTGGATGTGGTGTTCGGCACGCCGGATAATTATAGGTCAGAAGAGGTCATGTTCCAAGTGGCCCCGTTCAGCAGCGGATATCACGCTCTATTAGGGAGAGAGGCATTCACAATTTTCCAAGCTATACCCCATTACGGGTACATGAAGCTCAAAATGCCCGGGCCCAACGAAATCACCACTCTTGCTAGTGACCCGGACATAGCACTCCGCGCCGAAAACAAGACAGCCGCACTGGCCGTTGAGGCACTATAAGAAGCCCTAGCAGCCGAGGAACTCTCTGCGCTGCGCTCCACGGTGAATAGGGACGATGTGATACTCGATAAGAGATCCAAGTCCACCTCCTTTAAACCAGCAGACGAAATATTCAAATTCCAAGTCCATCCAACGGACCCTACAAAAATGGCCTCCATCGGGGCACAATTAAACCCTGATGTAGACACCGCACTATGAGAATTCCTACGTGAAAATTGGGACATTTTTGCCTGGCACCCTTCAGAAATGCCAGGAATCCCACGCCGGTTGGCCGAGCACAGCCTAAACATCCTAAAAGGATTCAAGCCGGTCAAACAGGTGTTGGGGAACGTAGTAATTTCAAAAAATTTCCTACGCACACGCAAGATCATGGTGATGGCATAGCAACGAGAGGGGAGAGTGTTGTCCATGTACCCTTGTAGACCGTAAGCGGAAGCATTAGCACAACGCGGTTGATGTAGTCGTACGTCTTCACGATCCGACCGATCCAAGCACCGAACGTACGGCACCTCCGAGTTCAGCACACGTTCAGCTCGATGACGATCTCCGGCCTCCGATCCAGCAAAGCTCCGGAGATGAGTTCCGTCAGCACGACGGCGTGGTGACGATGATGATGTTCTACCGGCACAGGGATTCGCCTAAACTCCGCGACGATATGACCAAGGTGGAATATGGTGGAGGGGGCACCGCACACGGCTAAGGAACGATCCGTAGATCAACTTGTGTGTCTATGGGTGCCCTCCCCCCCCCTCCCCCTATATAAAGGAGCCAGGGGGGAGGAGGCGGCCGTCCAAGGAGGGCGCGCCAAGGGGGGAGTCCTACTCCCACCGGGAGTAGGACTCCCTTCTTTCCTAGTTGGAGTAGGAGAAGGGGGAAAGAGGAGGAAGAGGGGAAGGAAAGGGGGGCGCCGCCCCCCTTCCCTTGTCCTATTCGGACTAGGAAGGGGAGGGGCGCGCGGCCCCCTCCTGCCTCCTTCCCTCTTCTCCCTCAAGGCCCATGTAGGCCCAATAACCCCCCAGGGGTTCCGGTAACCTCCCGGTACTCCGGTAAAATGCCGATTTCACCCGGAACACTTCCGATGTCCAAACATAGGCTTCCAATATATCAATATTTATGTCTCGACCATTTCGAGACTCCTCATCATGTCCGTGATCTCATCCGGGACTCTGAACAAACTTCGGTACATCAAAACTTATAAACTCATAATAAAACAGTCATCGTAACGTTAAGCGTGCGGACCCTACGGGTTCGAGAACTATGTAGACATGACCTAGAACTATTCTCGGTCAATAACCAATAGCGAGACCTGGATGCCCATATTGGTTCCTACATATTCTACGCAGATCTTTATCGGTCAAACCGCATAACAACATACGTTGTTCCCTTTGTCATCGGTATGTTACTTGCCCGAGATTTGATCGTCGGTATCCAATACCTAGTTCAATCTCGTTACCGGCAAGTCTCTTTACTCGTTACGTAATGCATCATCTCGTAACCAACTCATTGATCACATTGCTTGCAAGGCTTATAGTGATGTACAATACCGAGAGGGCCCAGAGATACCTCTCCGACAATCGGAGTGACAAAACCTAATCTCGAAATACGCCAACTCAATATGTACCTTCGGAGACACCTGTAGTACTCCTTTATAATCACCCAGTTACGTTGTGACGTTTGGTAGTACCCAAAGTGTTCCTCCGGTAAACGGGAGTTGCATAATTCTGATAGTTACAGGAACATGTATAAGTCATGAAGAAAGCAATAGCAATATACTAAACGATCAATTGCTAGGCTAACGGAATGGGTCATGTCAATCACATCATTCTCCTAATGATGTGATCCCGTTAATCAAATGACAACACATGCCTATGGTTAGGAAACATAACCATCTTTGATTAATGAGCTAGTCAAGTAGAGGCATACTAGCGACGTTATGTTTGTCTATGTATTCACACATGTATCATGTTTCTGGTTAATACAATTCTAGCATGAATAATAAACATTTATCATGATATGAGGAAATAAATAATAACTTTATTATTGCCTCTAGGGCATATTTACTTCAGTCTCCCACTTGCACTAGAGTCAATAATCTAGATTACATAGTAATGATTCTAACACCCATGGAGTCTTGGTGCTGATCATGTTTTGCTCGTGAGAGAGGCTTAGTCAACGGGTCTGCAACATTCAGATCCGTATGTATCTTGAAAATCTCTATGTCTCCCACTTGGACTTGGTCCCGAATGGAATTGAAGCGTCTTTTGATGTGCTTGGTCCTCTTGTGAAATCTGGATTCCTTTGCCAAGGCAATTGCACCAGTATTGTCACAGAAGATCTTCATTGGTCCCGATGCACTAGGTATGACACCTAGATCGGAAATGAACTCCTTCATCCAGACTCCTTCATTTGCTGCTTCCGAAGCAGCTATGTACTCCGCTTCACATGTAGATCCCGCCACGACGCTTTGTTTAGAACTGCACCAACTTACAGCTCCACCGTTTAATAAAAACACGTATCCGGTTTGCGATTTAGAATCGTCTGGATCAGTGTCAAAGCTTGCATCGACGTAACCATTTACGACTAGCTCTTTGTCACCTCCATATACGAGAAACATATCCTTAGTCCTTTTCAGGTATTTCAGGATGTTCTTGACCGCTGTCCAGTGATCCACTCCTGGATTACTTTGGTACCTTCCTGCCAAGCTTATTGCTAAGCACACGTCAGGTCTGGTACACAGCATTGCATACATGATAGATCCTATGGCTGAAGCATAGGGAACATCTTTCATTTTCTCTCTATCTTCTGCAGTGTTCAGGCATTTAGTTTGACCCAACTTCACACCTTGAAGCACGGGCAAGAATCCTTTCTTTGCCTGATCCATTTTGAACTTTTTCAAAATTTTATCAAGGTATGTGCTTTGTGAAAGTCCTATTAAGCGTCTTGATCTATCTCTATAGATCTTGATGCCCAATATGTAAGCAGCTTCACCGAGGTCTTTCATTGAAAAACTTTTATTCAAGTATCCCTTTATGCTATCCAGAAATTCTATATCATTTCCAATTAATAATATGTCATCTACATATAATATCAGAAATGCTACAGAGATCCCACTCACTCTCTTGTAAATACAGGCTTCTCCAAAAGTCTGTATAAAACCATATGCTTTGATCACACTATCAAAACGTTTATTCCAACTCCGAGATGCTTGCACCAGTCCATAAATGGATCGCTGGAGCTTGCACACTTTGTTAGCACCTTTTGGATCAACAAAACCTTCTAGTTGCATCATATACAACTCTTCTTCCAGAAATCCATTCAAGAATGCAGTTTTGACATCCATTTGCCAAATTTCATAATCATGAAATGCAGCAATAGCTAACATGATTCGGACAGACTTAAGCATCGCTATGGGTGAGAAAGTCTCATCGTAGTCAACCCCTTGAACTTGTCGAAAACCTTTCGCAACAAGTTGAGCTTTATAGACAGTTACATTACCATCAGCGCTAGTCTTCTTCTTAAAGATCCATTTATTCTCAATGGCTTGCCGATCATCGGGCAAGTCAACCAAAGTCCATACTTTGTTTTCATACATGGATCCCATCTCAGATTTCATGGCCTCTAGCCATTTTGCGGAATCTGGGCTCATCATCGCTTCCTCATAGTTCGTAGGTTCATTATGGTCAAGTAACATGACTTCCAGAATAGGATTACCGTACCACTCTGGTGCGGATCTTACTCTGGTAGACCTACGAGGTTCAGTAGAAACTTGATCTGAAGTTTCATGATCAATATCATTAGCTTCCTCACTAATTGGTGTAGTTGTCACGGGAACCGGTTCTTGTGATGAACTACTTTCCAATAAGGGAGTAGATACAGTTATCTCATCAAGTTCTACTTTCCTCCCACTCACTTCTTTCGAGAGAAACTCCTTCTCTAGAAAGGATCCGATTTTAGCAACAAAAATCTTGCCCTCAGATCTGTGATAGAAGGTGTACCCAATAGTCTCTTTTGGGTATCCTATGAAGACACATTTCTCCAATTTGGGTTCGAACTTATCTGGTTGAAGTTTCTTCACATAAGCATCGCAGCCCCAAACTTTAAGAAACGACAACTTTGGTTTCTTGCCAAACCACAGTTCATAAGGCGTCGTCTCAATGGATTTTGATGGTGCCCTATTTAGCGTGAATGCGGCCGTCTCTAAAGCATAACCCCAAAACGATAGCGGTAAATCAGTAAGAGACATCATAGATCGCACCATATCAAGTAAAGTACGATTACGACGTTCGGACACACCATTTCGTTGTGGTGTTCCGGGTGGCGTGAGTTGTGAAACTATTCCGCATTGTTTCAAGTGTAGACCAAACTCATAACTCAAATATTCTCCTCCACAATCAGATTGTAGAAACTTTATTTTCTTGTTACGATGATTTTCCACTTCACTCTGAAATTCTTTGAACTTTTCAAACGTTTCAGACTTGTGTTTCATTAAGTAGATATACCCATATCTGCTTAAGTCGTCTGTGAAGGTGAGAAAATAACGATACCCGCCGCGAGCCTCAACATTCATTGGACCACAAACATCAGTATGTATGATTTCCAACAAATCAGTTGCTCGCTCCATAGTTCCGGAGAATGGCGTTTTAGTCATCTTGCCCATAAGGCACGGTTCGCAAGTACCAAGTGATTCATACTCAAGTGATTCCAAAAGCCCATCAGTATGGAGTTTCTTCATGCGCTTTACACCAATATGACCTAAACGGTAGTGCCACAAATAAGTTGCACTATCGTTATCAACTCTGCATCTTTTGGTTTCAACACTATGAATATGTGTATCACTACTATCGAGATTCAATAAAAATAGACCATTCTTCAAGGGTGCATGACCATAAAAGATATTACTCATATAAATAGAACAACCATTATTCTCTGATTTAAATGAATAACCATCTCGCATCAAACAAGATCCAGATATAATGTTCATGCTCAACGCTGGCACCAAATAACAATTATTTAGGTCTAAAACTAATCCCGATGGTAGATGTAGAGGTAGCGTACCGATCGCGATCACATCGACTTTGGAACCATTTCCCACGCGCATCGTCACCTCGTCCTTAGCTAATCTTCGCTTAATCCATAGTCCCTGTTTCGAGTTGCAAATATTAGCAACAGAACCAGTATCAAATACCCAGGTGCTACTGCGAGCATTAGTAAGGTACACATCAATAACATGTATATCACATATACCTTTGTTAGCTTTGCCATCCTTCTTATCCGCCAAATACTTGGGGCACTTCCGCTTCCAGTGTCCAGTCTGCTTGCAGTAGAAGCACTCAGTTTCAGGCGTAGGTCCAGACTTGGGTTTCTTCTCTTGAGCAGCAACTTGCTTGCCGTTCTTTTTGAAGTTCCCCTTCTTCTTCCCTTTGCCCTTTTTCTTGAAACTGGTGGTCTTGTTAACCATCAACACTTGATGCTCCTTCTTGATTTCTGTAACGCCCCGAGACCGATGCTCCGGATGCCTTCCTTGTATTCCGAGATTCGTCGTGTGATTTGTTTTGTTCGTTGCATTCATCCTAGCATCATGTGCATTGCATCATATCATTAATTTTAAAACTCATCTAAATAAAATTGCATAGATCGTTGATCTATTTAAATCGAGGGATTCACATGGTGATTTCTCTTTATAACGTATCCTCTCGATATTTAGGGAGTTATAATAAATATTCCATTGATGTGGAATTACCTTTGACACACTTGCAAAATAATTCCCCATGCCTTTGTTATCTCACTTCTTGACCTCAAACTTTGTCCAATAAATTATTTCGTCATTTTCCGGAGCCCCACCGAAATCCTCAACATTTTTGGACACTTCAAAAACCTAGTCCCAATTCAAACCCATTTGAATGATATTCAAATGAGTTTGAATTTAAATCTTGCATTCGTGCCTCTTTTCTATTTTTCTTGGATCAAGCTCATTTTTATGAGTCCAGGAAAATTGTCCTCCTGCTCAACTTCTTTTCCCTAGCCCATCTTCCTTTTCCTTCTCTCTAATGCTTTTTTGTTAAAGAAAATTAGTAGGGAGAGAGAGAGCCTGCACCCGCCGGCCTCTTGGGCCTAACCATCCAGGCCGGCCCAACCATCCCCCGCAGCCCACCTAAACCCTACCTAACCCTAGCCTCCCCTCCGCTCGATCTCCATCTCCCTCGTCCTCCCTCCAACGCCGCATCGCTCGTACCCAGCGCCCGATCCCCACCTCCTCGCTCGATCCCATATCCCTCGCTCTCCCCCTCGATGCCGCATCCAGCCAGGGAGAGGAGCTCCCAGCGCCTGATCGATCTCCTCTTCCCCCTTGGTCCTCCTCCTGCGCCCGCATCAGACGGCCTCCTTCCTCCCCTTGCTCCTACGCTCCACCCTCGCCGGAGAAGAGAGCCAGGCCGGAGCCCCGTCGGCCTCCTCGCCGCCGTCCCGCCCTGTTCCATCACCAGGCCGCTGCCGTGCCATCACGCCCCTCCGTAGTCCGCTTCCGGCGCCTCCGACCCTCCTCTGCATCCTCTCCCCGTCACCATGGCCCGAGGCCCACGCCTCTGCTGCTTCGTCACCAGCCTCTAGCGCCTTCGCCGGTCTAGTTCGCCTCGCCGCTGCTACTCTGCTGCCGTGCTGCTCCTAACTACCGCACGCCCCTTGCCGCCTCCTCCGCCGCTGGCGACCACAGGCCATCCGCCAAGCCTCAGGAGCAGTGCCGCTGCTGCTGCCTTGAGGCTGCGCTCCCCTTCCATCATGAGCTTCGCAGTGCTCCTATTCGACCATCGTTGAACCGCCAAGACGCAGCCTCGACCCGGCGTCATCCATCTTTTAGCAACCGCGTATGTGCAGCACCACCAAGTTTTGCCTCTGTACACTCATTTGGGGTTGACCGTGGACGTGTGCCTGGTGTTACTTGGATTCGTCAAGGACGCCAAGACCCGAGGCCTTTCGGTGTTGCTTTGTTTTGGAACGCCAAGTACCTCGACGCCGAAGACCCGTGTACCACAACCATCGCGTTTTGTCTCATCACGGTCAAGGCCGAGTGGACGCCAAGTACCAAGACGTCAAGTTCCTCGCCGGACCCGAACATCTACGACACGTGTACCACTACTTCCACTACCGTCGCCCCGAAGATGTTGGATTCGTCAAGTGCCTCTTCGAAACGAACATGTACAACTACTTCCACTACCGTCACGAGAACGACTACTTCCACTACCGTCGCCACGTCAACAACTACTTCCCACGATGACCCGTGAACGACTACTTCCTCTGCATCGTATCGAACTCGACCCACTCCGAAATGCACGCTTCGAAGGTATAAACCCAAGACGATGCTCGCAAATGAATGAATGTGTGTTGTATGAGATGCCCGTGTTGCACCGTGTCCGAATTGTCATTTGCTTGTTCCTCGTTGCTATGTCGACGTCTTAGGGGAACCCGGTAACCGGGAGCACCCCACCATCTTTTCATGAGACGCTCACGCCACTTTCTTTTGCACCGACATCTCAATGAGTTGTCGGATCACCGGAATGTTGCCATGGCACCATTTCCGTTGTAGTTGCCGTGGCACCCCTTTCATTCCGCCACGGTGACAAATGCTTCATAACATGCTCTTGTCAACATTTTCATAAAAATTGCATAAACTTGCATATGTCATCCGCATCATGATAACAACATTTAAATGCTTAAAATTGTGTTTGCATTAAACTATTAAAAGACATGTGGGGATTTACCGGAATTGTTGTTTGTTGTTCCGGCCTCATTTAAACTTGCCTAAATAGTTAGTTTATTTATGCTTCACCTCTTGCCATGTTTTACAACACTTAATATTGTTTGGTAGCATAACCGAGAGAGAACTAAATAATTGATGTGGTGTTCCGTCAATATGCAACTCGCTGCATATTGAGCTCCACTTAACTTGTAGTGTTGTTTGTGCATATTGCCATGCCATGCCTCATTAAAACGGACATGCATCGTACTTGTTTGTGCATCATGCTATGCTTATGTGATGGTTGTTTACCATGTTGTTTGCTTCTTTCCGGTTTGCTTCTCTTGTTAGCTTCGGTTTCGTTCCGGAGTTGTGAGGATTCATTCGACTAGGTCCGTTTGTCTTCTTCATGGACTCATTCTTCTTCCTTGCGGGATTTCAGGCAAGATGACCATTACCCTCGATATCACTTCTATCTTTGCTTGCTAGTAGCTTCGTTCTATTGCTATGCTGCGCTACCTATCACTTGTTTACCAAGCCTCCCAAATTGCCATGAACCTCTAACCTTTGTCACCCTTCCTAGCAAACCGTTGTTTGGCTATGTTACTGCTTTGCTCAGCCCCTCTTATAGCGTTGTTAGTTGCAGGTGAAGTTGAAGATTGCTCCATGGTGGACAGGATTATGTTGGGATATCACAATATCTCTTATTTAATTAATGCATCTATATACTTGGTAAAGGGTGGAAGGCTCGGCCTTATGCCTGGTGTTTTGTTCCACTCTTGCCGCCCTAGTTTTCGTCATACCGGTGTTATGTTCCCGGATTTTGCGTTCCTTATGCGGTCGGGTGATTTATGGGACCCCCTTGACAGTTCGCTTTGAATAAAACTCCTCCAGCAAGGCCCAACCTTGGTTTTACCATTTGCCTACCTAAGCCTTTTTCCCTTGGGTTCTGCAGACTCAAGGGTCATCTTTATTTACCCCCCGGGCTAGTGCTCGTCGTGAGTGTTGGTCCAACCTGTCAGCCGCCAGTGGTCACCAGGGGCAACTCTGGGCTGGCCTACCGGAAGTTTGGACAATCCGGTGTGCCCTGAGAACGAGATATGTGCAGCTCCTATCAGGATTTGTCGGCACATTCGGGCGGCTTTGCTGGTCTTGTTTTACCATTGTCGAAATGTCTTGTAAACCGGGATTCCGAGACTGATCGGGTCTTCCTGGGAGAAGGTATATCCTTCGTTGATCGCGAGAGCTTATCATGGGCTAAGTTGGGACACCCCTGCAGGGTTATAAACTTTCGAGAGCCGTGCCCGCGGTTATGTGGCAGATGGGAATTTGTTAATGTCCAGTTGTAGATAACTTGACACCAGATCGGAATTAAAACGCATCAACCGCGTGTGTAGCCATGATGGTCTCTTCTCGGCGGAGTTCGGGAAGTGAACACGGTTTTGGGTTATGTTTGACGTAAGTAGGAGTTCAGGATCACCTCTTGATCATTTCTAGTTGACGACCGTTCCTTTGCTCCTCTTCTCGCTCTCATTTGCGTATGTTAGCCACCATATTTGCTTAGTGCTTGCTGCAGCTCCACCTCATTACCCCATCCTTCCTATAAGCTTAAATAGTCTTGATCTCGCGGGTTTTGAGATTGCTGGGTCCTCGTGACTCACCAGATACTATCACAACAGCTGCAGGTGTCGATGATACTAGTGCAGGTGATGCAACCGAGCTTAGATGGGAGCTCAACGAAGATCTTGGTCATTGCTATGTTTTGTTTCATG
The DNA here is from genome assembly GCF_018294505.1 of Triticum aestivum. Taxonomy (NCBI): domain Eukaryota; kingdom Viridiplantae; phylum Streptophyta; class Magnoliopsida; order Poales; family Poaceae; genus Triticum; species Triticum aestivum. The sequence goes on along the minus strand of NC_057807.1, from coordinate 457,364,271 downwards.
TTGATCAGTAGTGGAGCCCAGTTGGGACGATCGGGGATCTAGCAGTTGGGTTATCTTCTTTTCTTTTGGCTTCGTCTGTAGTCGGACCATGTGTGTACTCTGAATGATGTATGAATTATATGTTCATTGTGTGAAGTGGCGATTGTAAGCCAACTCTTTATCCCATTCTTGTTCATTACATGGGATCGTGTGAAGATGACTCTTCTTGCGACTAAACCACCGTGTGGTTATGCCTCTAAGTCGTGCTTCGACACGTGGGAGATATAGCCGCATCGTGGGTGTTACAAGTTGGTAATCAGAGCCATCCCCGACTTAGGAGCCCCCTGCTTGATCGAATCATTGGCGTTGTTGAGTCTAGAACAAAAATGTTTTGAGTCTTAGGATTATATATATCGGAGAGTAGGATTCTTTTTACTCCTCAGTCCCTTCGTCGCTCTGGTGAGGTCTCCTGACGTAGATGTTTTGACTTTCCTCTCCTCAAATTTCACTAATTTTTTTTTAGGATCACGTGGGTATCTTGGGATCGTTCCGATATTCTTATGACGAGAACATTGTTCTTGGTGCCTCCTGACATTTAGGGGTTGTGGCAGTGTCCCGGGGAGTTGAGCTCCGAGGTGTTGTCGTCATAATTTTATTGTTGCAGTTCTGGAATACCTGAGTTTTGCCGACATCGAAAATCTCTTTTATGCAGTTGTTGGTGAGATAACCTCGACGCCACCCAGTACTGGTGAGTTCGGGAGTATTGCCATAGCTTGTATAACGGATGCTTTTCGAAGGTTGAGGTACACGATTTCCGAAGGTTTCTTGGTTATGTGTTGACGGATGGATACAACTTGGATGTAGGGATTGTTAGTTTTGGGTGAGATATATATTGCTTCCCCTGTATCCCCAACACCAGATTGCATAACCAGAAAGTTTCGGGAGTTTTATAGGTGGGAATTCAAGTAGCTCCTAGAATATCTTTTGGACAGATGCATGATATGAGATTGGGGTTCGACGTCTAGTGGTCCGCCTATCCACGGTCATTTTTTACAGTGGTCTTGTTGTGTCTTAAAGAACCCTTGGCTATGCTGGTTCGGGGACACTTCGTATGTCATGTGCACTGCCTTGTACATGATGGTGCTGTACGATCGAGCCCGTGCGGGCCCCACCACGAAAACTTCGGACGAAATCTCTATCATATGTTTGTTCCGGCTTATTCTGCAAGCCAAATCCTTTGTTTTGTTTTACTTGTGGTATTCGAGTTGCTTAGAAGTCAAATGTTGAATCCATACCTTTCATAAACGGTGTTCTCATATTGCTATGTGAATACTTATCCTTCTTGATCATCGAGGTTGTCATGTTAATTCTTTTCCTACCGGCGTGCTTCTCTTCAAGTGGATCTGATCATTCTCCCCATCCGCAAGATCATTTCTAAATTTTCTCAATGGTGTTTGTTTCATCCGTCCCAAGTTGCCTTTGTTTTCCCGCCCTCCCACCTTTTTTCTTCAAGGACTCGGATTTCTTAATCATGTATCCCTTTTATTTGTGAGAAGTCTCTTCATTCTTTTCTTTCAATGTTCTTATCCGATGATTTCCCATGAAGATGCTCAATAGCTTCAAGTTCATCATTCTTCATTCTTGTATCCTTTTCCGGTGGATCCAATTCAAGTTTTCAATGTTGATAATATTCTTTTCCTCGTGTCAAATGCTTTCTCATGCCGGTGCACCTCTTAATCTTTCACTTCTCGCAATTCATTTGTTCTGGAGTGCTGAAGATATCTCACAAGACTTGTGTTTCCATTCTCGACCCGTTCAAATTATTTGGAGATTGTTATCTCATTCTAGTCATTTAATTCTACCGGTGCAATCTCTATTTCAAGCAATCCTTCAACGATGTTTCTTTCGAGTGGGCCCTAACCCACAGGTCTTTTCCCAGGATCTTACCTGACTCTTCTAATTTATCCGGAGCGATTTTCAAATTCGTTTCGAAGTCTGACGTAAGAATGAATTTCATCAGTCATATGCCTTTGTCCAAGATCTTCCAAATTCTTTCATCGTTGATTCAACCTTTCTATTCTTCATTGTTCTGGAGTGCCTCAATAATTCAGGGTGGTTCTCATCATCATTCTCAACATTTGAAGACCGAAGAAGGATTTCTCCTAAATCTTGTTCCGTTCTCTTGAAGATTCATAGTTCTATCTTAAGCCATCCTCTCATAATTGTTTTCAATTGTGAGAATTCTTTTCACCCATCCGACACATTTCAGGAGTTGCTTCCTTTCTCGATCATCCGAAGGCCATCATTTCTGAATATTACTCATTCTCAGCTTTCAACTCTCGTTCTTGAATTCTTCCGGTGCATCGTTCAAATACCCTCTAATCAGTTCATGATCTCTTCATTCTCATGTATCTAAATCCCCTCAAGTATCTTCATTCGTTTTCCAATTCTTCCCGGTGAATTGTGCCTTTGCTACTTTCATTTTCAATTCTTACGGTGGTTCTTTCAAGATTTCTTCTTCCTTCATTATCGTATCAATTCATTCGTTCTTTCATTGTTTCAATCCTACCGGTGGTCGTTGAAGTCTTTTCTCAAGTTTACGATATATCCCTCTTAATCCTTTCAATGAGAATAAGTAGTATGCCAAATCCGTTGCTTGTCATCAATTTAATTGGTGAAGGATACGCATAACATGATTCTTATTATTGTTTCATCCAAGTAATCTAGTTTCTTCTTTCCAGAGTTGTTCATCATGTCACATTTCTCGGTTCGAGATGCTTCATCTTTTCATATACCGGAGTTTCTTCATGGTGGTTCGTCAAGGATTCCTTTCATTCTTCAATTGTTCTTCAAGATTTCTCTCAAAGTTATGATCCGCCAAGCTATACTCTAAGATAAACATGGTGCTCAACACATGTTTTGTTTTGGGGAGTTCAAGTATTCTTCATCTTGCATTCCAAAGTGCGATTCTTTCTACCTTATCTTCTGAGGTGGTGTTAGGTCATTCTTGATAATTTCCCTTCGCGTTTCATCATTCACAAGTTTTCAAGAGTGACATATTTAAATCCATCATTTTCTCTTTGTTCAAGAGATCTTTTTAAATCCATCAATCTCTTCGTTGGAGTTATCTTGGTATAGATTTCACCTAAAGCCTTCCCTAAGGAATGTTGTATTGTGGTGCTTATCAATGATCCAAGTTTTCTCCTATCCTCTCGGCAAAAGTAGTTTTCATCTCTTCGTTAATCTCAAGCAAGCATTCCATAAGCCCACTACAAGCTTATTCGTTTCGTTGTTGGTTTTCCAACAACCCTGTTATAACCTTCTTGGAAGGGTGCTTTCCAAGCTCATTTGTGGCAAAAGTTGGCATTTTCTTCTCCATTCTGTTATTCCAATGATCTACTTCTATTCTTTCTTACGGAGGCATTGTGATGTTGCTCTTTTCACTCATCATCTCGAACTGTGAGGCTCGTGTTCTTTTCATGCTTATCCATTTAACTGGAGTGTCGTGCCCTCTATTCAAGTTCTTTTCATCTTATCAAGTCTTGCATCTCTTTTCAACCAGAGTGCTGTCCGAATTTGTTCTTCCTTGTTCCTTGTTTATCTCATTTCAACCAGAGTGGTTTCAATTCCTTCTTGTCCATTGCAATCGTCGTTCTTAGCTTTGCAACCGCCAATGTTCACAAGGTGTTCCTTGTTTCTATTTTCTACCGCAGTGCTCTCAATTGTGTTCAACTCCGTTCTATTGTTTCTTTCAACTCTCCAACTTGTCAAGGTTCTTTGGTTTCACTTATTTGTCGAAGAAGCAACTTAGTTTTACCTCTTCTCTTCCTCTTCCGTTTTCTCTCTGGTGCCATCCCAGATCTCGGGACGAGATCCTCTTGTAGTGGTGGAGTGTTGTAACGCCCCGAGACCGACGCTCCAGATGCCTTCCTTGTATTCCGAGATTCGTCGTGTGATTTGTTTTGTTCGTTGCATTCATCCTAGCATCATGTGCATTGCATCATATCATTAATTCTAAAACTCATCTAAATAAAATTGCATAGATCGTTGATCTATTTAAATCGAGGGATTCACATGGTGATTTCTCTTTATAATGTATCCTCTCGATATTTAGGGAGTTATAATAAATATTCCATTGATGTGGAATTACCTTTGACACACTTGCAAAATAATTCCCCATGCCTTTGTTATCTCACTTCTTGACCTCAAACTTTGTCCAATAAATTATTTCGTCATTTCCGGAGCCCCACCGAAATCCTCAACATTTTTGGACAATTCAAAAACCTAGTCCCAATTCAAACCCATTTGAATGATATTCAAATGAGTTTGAATTTAAATCTTGCATTCGTGCCTCTTTTCTATTTTTCTTGGATCAAGCTCATTTTTATGAGTCCAGGAAAATTGTCCTCCTGCTCAACTTCTTTTCCCTAGCCCATCTTCCTTTTCCTTCTCTCTAATGCTTTTCTGTTAAAGAAAATTAGTAGGGAGAGAGAGAGCCTGCACCCGCCGGCCTCTTGGGCCTAACCATCCAGGCCGGCCCAACCATCCCACGCAGCCCACCTAAACCCTACCTAACCCTAGCCTCCCCTCCGCTCGATCTCCATCTCCCTCGTCCTCCCTCCAGCGCCGCATCGCTCGTACCCAGCGCCCGATCCCCACCTCCTTGCTCGATCCCATCTCCCTCGCTCTCTCCCTCGATGCCGCATCCAGCCAGGGAGAGGAGCTCCCAGCGCCTGATCGATCCCCTCTTACCCCTTGGTCCTCCTCCTGCGCTCGCATCAGCAGGCCTCCTTCCTCCCCTTGCTCCCGCGCTCCGCCCTCGCCGGAGAAGAGAGCCAGGCCGGAGCCCCGTCGGCCTCCTCGCCACCGTCGCGCCCTGTTCCATCACCAGGCCGCTGCCGCGCCATCACGCCCCTCTATAGTCCGCTTCCGGTGCCTCCGACCCTCCTCTGCATCCTCTCCCCATCACCATGGCCCGAGGCCCACGCCTCTGCTGCTTCGTCACCAGCCTCTAGCGCCTTCGCCGGTCTAGTTCGCCTCACCGTTGCTACTCTGCTGCCGTGCTGCTCCTAACTACCGCATGCCCCTTGTCGCCTCCTCCGCTGCTGGCGACCACAGGCCATCCGCCAAGCCTCAGGAGCAGTGCCGCTGCTGCTGCCTCGAGGCTGCGCTCCCCTTCCATCACGAGCTTCGCCGTGCTCCTATTCGACCATCGTTGAACCGCCAAGACGCAGCCTCGACCCGGCGTCATCCATCTTCTAGAAACCGCATATGTGCAGCACCGCCAAGTTTTGCCTCTGTACACTCATTTGGGATTGACCGTGGACGTGTGCCTGGTGTTACTTGGATTCGTCAAGGATGCCAAGACCCGAGGCCTTTCGGTGTTGCTTTGTTTTGGAACGCCAAGTACCTCGACGCCGAAGACCCGTGTACCACAACCATCGCGTTTTGTTTCATCACGGTCAAGGCCGAGTGGACGCCAAGTACCAGGACGTCAAGTTCCTCGCCGGACCCGAACATCTACGAAAGGTGTACCACTACTTCCACTACCGTCGCCCCGAAGATGTTGGATTCGTCAAGTGCCTCTTCGAAGCAAACGTGTACAACTACTTCCACTACCGTCACGAGAACGACTACTTCCCACGACGACCTGTGAACGACTACTTCCTCTACATCGTATCAAACTCGACCCACTCTGAAATGCACACTTCGAAGGTATAAACCCAAGACGACGCTCGCAAACGAATGAATGTGTGTTGTATGAGATGCCCGTGTTGCACCGTGTCCGAATTGTCATTTGCTTGTTCCTCGTTGCTATGTCGATGTCTTAGGGGAACCCGGTAACCGGGAGCACCCCGCCATCTTTTCATGAGATGCTCACGCCACTTTCTTTTGCACCGACATCTCAATGAGTTGTCGGATCACCGGAATGTTGCCGTGGCACCATTTCCGTTGTAGTTGCCGTGGCACCCCTTTTGTTCCGCCACGTGACAAATGCTTCATAACATGCTCTTGTAAACATTTTCATAAAAATTGCATAAACTTGCATATGTCATCCGCATCATGATAACAACATTTAAATGCTTAAAATTGTGTTTGCATTAAACTATTAAAAGACATGTGGGGATTTACCGAAATTGTTGTTTGTTGTTCCGGCCTCATTTAAACTTGCCTAAATAGTTAGTTTATTTATGCTTCACCTCTTGCCATGTTTTACAACACTTAATATTGTTTGGTAGCATAACCGAGAGAGAACTAAATAATTGATGTGGTGTTCCGTCAATATGCATTGCATATTGAGCTTCTCTTAACTTGTAGTGTTGTTTGTGCATATTGCCATGCCATGCCTCATTAAAACGGACATGCATCATACTTGTTTGTGCATCATGCTATGCTTATGTGATGGTTGTTTACCATGTTGTTTGCTTCTTTCCGGTTTTCTTCTCTTGTTAGCTTTCGTTTCGTTCCGGAGTTGTGAGGATTCATTCGACTACGTCCGTTTGTCTTCTTCATGGACTCGTTCTTCTTCCTTGCGGGATTTCAGGCAAGATGACCATTACCCTCGATATCACTTCTATCTTTGCTTGCTAGTAGCTTCGTTCTATTGCTATGCTGCGCTACCTATCACTTGTTTACCAAGCCTCCCAAATTGCCATGAACCTCTAACCTTTGTCACCCTTCCTACCAAACCGTTGTTTGGCTATGTTACTGCTTTGCTCAGCCCCTCTTATAGCGTTGTTAGTTGCAGGTGAAGTTGAAGATTGCTCCATGGTGGACAGGATTATGTTGGGATATCACAATATCTCTTATTTAATTAATGCATCTATATACTTGGTAAAGGGTGGAAGGCTCGGCCTTATGCCTGGTGTTTTGTTCCACTCTTGCCGCCCTAGTTTCCGTCATACCGGTGTTATGTTCCCGGATTTTGCGTTCCTTACGCGGTCGGGTGATTTATGGGACCCCCTTGACAGTTTGCTTTGAATAAAACTCCTCCAGCAAGGCCCAACCTTGGTTTTACCATTTGCCTACCTAAGCCTTTTTCCCTTAGGTTCTGCAGACTCAAGGGTCATCTTTATTTACCCCCCGGGCCAGTGCTCGTCGTGAGTGTTGGTCCAACCTGTCAGCCGCCGGTGGTCACCAGGGGCAACTCTGGGCTGGCCTACCGGAAGTTTGGATAATCCGGTGTGCCCTGAGAATGAGATATGTGCAGCTCCTATCAGGATTTGTCGGCACATTCGGGCGGCTTTGCTGGTCTTGTTTTACCATTGTCGAAATGTCTTGTAAACCGGGATTCCGAGACTGATTGGAGCTTCCTGGGAGAAGGTATATCCTTCGTTGATCGCGAGAGCTTATCATGGGCTAAGTTGGGACACCCCTGCAGGGTTATAAACTTTCGAGAGCCGTGCCCGCGGTTATGTGGCAGATGGGAATTTGTTAATGTCCGGTTGTAGATAACTTGACACCAGATCAGAATTAAAACACATCAACCGCGTGTGTAGCCGTGATGGTCTCTTCTCGGCGGAGTTCGGGAAGTGAACACGGTTTTGGGTTATGTTTGACGTAAGTAGGAGTTCAGGATCACCTCTTGATCATTTCTAGTTGACGACCGTTCCTTTGCTCCTCTTCTCGCTCTCATTTGCGTATGTTAGCCACCATATTTGCTTAGTGCTTGCTGCAGCTCCACCTCATTACCCCATCCTTCCTATAAGCTTAAATAGTCTTGATCTCGCGGGTTTTGAGATTGCTGAGTCCTCGTGACTCACCAGATACTATCACAACAGCTGCAGGTGCCGATGATACTAGTGCAGGTGATGCAACCGAGCTTAGATGGGAGCTCAACAAAGATCTTGGTCATTGCTATGTTTCGTTTCATGTTGATCAGTAGTGGAGCCCAGTTGGGACGATCGGGGATCTAGCAGTTGGGTTATCTTCTTTTCTTTTGGCTTCATCCGTAGTCGGACCATGTGTGTACTCTGAATGATGTATGAATTATATGTTCATTGTGTGAAGTGGCGATTGTAAGCCAACTCTTTATCCCATTCTTGTTCATTACATGGGATCGTGTGAAGATGACCCTTCGTGCGACTAAACCACCATGTGGTTATGCCTCTAAGTCGTGCTTCGACACATGGGAGATATAGCCGCATCGTGGGTGTTACAAGTTGGTAATCAGAGCCATCCCCGACTTAGGAGCCCCCTGCTTGATCAAATCGTTGGCATTGTTGAGTCTAGAACAAAAATGTTTTGAGTCTTAGGATTATATATATCAGAGAGTAGGATTCTTTTTACTCGTCAGTCCCTTCGTCGCTCTGGTGAGGTCTCCTGACGTAGATGTTTTGACTTTCCTCTCCTCAAATTTCACTAAATTTTTTTTAGGATCACGCGGGTATCTTGGGATCGTTCCGATATTCTTATGACGAGAACATTGTTCTTGGTGCCTCCTGACATTTAGGGGTTGTGGCAGTGTCCCGGGGAGTTGAGCTCCAAGGTGTTGTCGTCATAATTTTATCGTTGCAGTTCTGGAATACCTGAGTTTTGCCGACATCAAAAATCTCTTTTATGTAGTTGTTGGTGAGATAACCTCGACGCCACCCAGTACTGGGGAGTTCGGGAGTATTGAAATAGCTTGTATAACGGATGCTTTTCGAAGGTTGAGGTACACGATTTCCGAAGGTTTCTTGGTTATGTGTTGACGGATGGATACAGCTTGGATGTAGGGATTGTTAGTTTTGGGTGAGATATATATTGCTTCCCCTGTATCCCCATCACCAGATTGCATAACCAGAAAGTTTCGGGAGTTTTATAGGTGGGAATTCAAGTAGCTCCTAGAATATCTTTTCGACAGATGCATGATATGAGATTAGGGTTCGACGTCTAGTGGTCCGCCTATCCACGGTCATTTTTTACAGTGGTCTTGTTGTGTCTTAAAGAACCCTTGGCTATGCTGGTTCGGGGACACTTCGTATGTCATGTGCACTGCCTTGTACATGATGGTGCTGTACGATCGAGCCCGTGTGGGCCCCACCACGAAAACTTCAGACGGAATCTCTATCATATGTTTGTTCCGGCTTATTCTGCAAGCCAAATCCTTTGTTTTGTTTTACTTGTGTTATTCGAGTTGCTTCGAAGTCAAATGTTGAACCCATACCTTTCATAAACGGTGTTCCCATATTGCTATGTGAATACTTATCCTTCTTGATCAACAAGGTTGTCATGTTAATTCTTTTCCTACCGGCATGCTTCTCTTCAAGTGGATCTGATCATTCTCCCCATCTGCAAGATCATTTCTAAATTTTCTCAATGGTGTTTGTTTCATCCGTCCCAAGTTGCCTTTGTTTTCCCGCCCTCCCACCTTTTTTCTTCAAGGACTCAGATTTCTTAATCATGTATCCCTTTTATTTGTGAGAAGTCTCTTCATTCTTTTCTTTCAATGTTCTTATCCGATGATTTCCCATGAAGATGCTCAACAGCTTCAAGTTCATCATTCTTCATTCTTGTATCCTTTTCTGGTGGAACCAATTCAAGTTTTCAGTGTTGATCATATTCTTTTCCTCGTGTCAAATGCTTTCTCATGCCGGTGCACCTCTTAATCTTTCACTTCTCGCTATTCATTTGTTCTGGAGTGCTGAACATATCTCACAAGACTTGTGTTTCCATTCTCAACCCATTCAAATTATTTGGAGATTGTTATCTCATTCTAGTCATTTAATTATACCGGTGCAATCTCTATTTCAAGCAATCCTTTAACGATGTTTCTTTCGAGTGGGCCCTAACCCACAGGTCTTTTCCCAGGATCTTACCTGACTCTTCTAATTTATCCGGAGCGATTTTCAAATTCGTTTTGAAGTCTGACGTAAGAACGAATTTCATCAGTCATATGCCTTTGTCCAAGATCTTCCAAATTCTTTCATCGTTTATTCAACCTTTCTATTCTTCATTGTTCTGGAGTGCCTCAATAATTCAGGGTGGTTCTCATCATCATTCTCAACATTTGAAGACCGAAGAAGGATTTCTCCTAAATCTTGTTCCGTTCTCTTGAAGATTCATAGTTCTAGCTTAAGCCATCCTCTCATAATTGTTTTCAATTGTGAGAATTCTTTTCACCGATCCGACACATTTCAGGAGTTGCTTCCTTTCTCGATCATCCGAAGGCCATCATTTTTGAATATTACTCATTCTCAGCTTTCAACTCTCGTTCTTGAATTCTTCCGGTGCATCGTTCAAATACCCTCTAATCAGTTCATGATCTCTTCGTTCTCATGTATCTAAATCCCCTCAAGTATCTTCATTCGTTTTCCAATTCTTCCCGGTGAATTGTGCCTTTGCTACTTTCATTTTCAATTCTTACGGTGGTTCTTTCAAGATTTTTTCTTCCTTCATTATCGTATCAATTCATTCGTTCTTTCGTTGTTTCAATCCTACCGGTGGTCGTTGAAGTATTTTCTCAAGTTTACGCTGTATCCCTCTTAATCCTTTCAATGAGAATAAGTAGTATGCCAAATCCGTTGCTTGTCATCAATTTAATTGGTGAAGGATACGCATAACATGATTCTTATTATTGTTTCATCCAAGTAATCTAGTTTCTTCTTTCCAGAGTTGTTCATCATGTCACATTTCTCGGTTCGAGATGCTTCATCTTTTCATATACCGGAGTTTCTTCATGGTGGTTCGTCAAGGATTCCTTTCATTCTTCAATTGTTCTTCAAGATTTCTCTCAAAGTTATGATCCGCCAAGCTATACTCTAAGATAAACATGGTGCTCAACACATGTTTTGTTTTGGGGAGTTCAAGTATTCTTCATCTTGCATTCCAAAGTGCGATTCTTTCTACCTTATCTTCTGAGGTGGTGTTAGGTCATTCTTGATAATTTCCCTTCGCGTTTCATGATTCACAAGTTTTCAAGAGTGGCATATTTAAATCCGTCATTTTCTCTTTGTTCAAGAGATCTTTTTAAATCCATCAATCTCTTCGTTGGAGTTATCTTGGTATAGATTTCACCTAAAGCCTTCCCTAAGGAATGTTGTATTGTGGTGCTTATCAATGATCCAAGTTTTCTCCTATCCTCTCAGCAAAAGTAGTTTTCATCTCTTCGTTAATCTCAAGCAAGCATTCCATAAGCCCACTACAAGATTATTCGTTTCGTTGTTGGTTTTCCAACAACCCTGTTATAACCTTCTTGGAAGGGTGCTTTCCAAGCTCATTTGTGGCAGAAGTTGGCATTTTCTTCTCCATTCTGTTATTCCAATGATCTAATTCTATTCTTTCTTACGGAGGCATTGTGATGTTGCTCTTTTCACTCATCATCTCGAACTATGAGGCTCGTGTTTTTTTCATGCTTATCCATTTAACTGGAGTGTCGTGCCCTCTATTCAAGTTCTTTTCATCTTATCAAGTCTTGCATCTCTTTTCAACCAGAGTGTTGTCCGAATTTGTTCTTCCTTGTTCCTTGTTTATCTCATTTCAACCAGAGTGGTTTCAATTCCTTCTTGTCCATTGCAATCGTCGTTCTTAGCTTTGCAACCGCCAAGGTTCACAAGGTGTTCCTTGTTTCTATTTTCTACCGCAGTGCTCTCAATTGTGTTCAACTCCGTTCTATTGTTTCTTTCAACTCTCCAACCTCTCAAGGTTCTTTGGTTTCACTTAGTTGTCGAAGAAGCAACTTAGTTTTACCTCTTCTCTTCCTCTTCCGTTTTCTCTCCGGTGCCATCCTAGATCTCGGGACGAGATCCTCTTGTAGTGGTGGAGTGTTGTAACGCCCCGAGACCGACGCTCCAGATGCCTTCCTTGTATTCCGAGATTCGTCGTGTGATTTGTTTTGTTCATTGCATTCATCCTAGCATCATGTGCATTGCATCATATCATTAATTTTAAAACTCATCTAAATAAAATTGCATAGATCGTTGATCTATTTAAATCGAGGGATTCACATGGTGATTTCTCTTTATAACGTATCCTCTCGATATTTAGGGAGTTATAATAAATATTCCATTGATGTGGAATTACCTTTGACACACTTGCAAAATAATTCCCCATGCCTTTGTTATCTCACTTCTTGACCTCAAACTTTGTCCAATAAATTATTTCATCATTTCCGGAGCCCCACCGAAATCCTCAACATTTTTGGACACTTCAAAAACCTAGTCCCAATTCAAACCCATTTGAATGATATTCAAATGAGTTTGAATTTAAATCTTGCATTCGTGCCTCTTTTCTATTTTTCTTGGATCAAGCTCATTTTTATGAGTCCAGGAAAATTGTCCTCCTGCTCAACTTCTTTTCCCTAGCCCATCTTCCTTTTCCTTCTCTCTAATGCTTTTCTGTTAAAGAAAATTAGTAGGGAGAGAGAGAGCCTGCACCCGCCGGCCTCTTGGGCCTAACCATCCAGGCCGGCCCAACCATCCCCCGCAACCCACCTAAACCCTACCTAACCCTAGCCTCCCCTCCGCTCGATCTCCATCTCCCTCGTCCTCCCTCCAGCGCCGCATCGCTCGTACCCAGCGCCCGATCCCCACCTCCTCGCTCGATCCCATCTCCCTCGCTCTCTCCCTCGATGCCGCATCCAGCCAGGGAGAGGAGCTCCCAGCGCCTGATCGATCCCCTCTTCCCCCTTGGTCCTCCTCCTGCGCCCGCATCAGCCGGCCTCCTTCCTCCCCTTGCTCCCGCGCTCCGCCCTCGTCGGCGAAGAGAGCCAGGCCGGAGCCCCGTCGGCCTCCTCGCCGCCGTCGCGCCCCGTTCCATCACCAGGCCGCTGCCGCGCCATCACGCCCCTCCGTAGTCCGCTTCCGGCACCTCCGACCCTCCTTTGCATCCTCTCCCCGTCACCATGGCCCGAGGCCCACGCCTCTGCTGCTTCGTCACCAGCCTCTAGCGCCTTCGCCGGTCTAGTTCGCCTCGCCGTTGCTACTCTGCTGTTGTGCTGCTCCTAACTACCGCACGCCCCTTGCCGCCTCCTCTGCCGCTGGCGACCATAGGCCATCCGCCAAGCCTCAGGAGCAGTGCCGCTGCTGCTGCCTCGAGGCTGCGCTCCCCTTCCATCACGAGCTTCACCGTGCTCCTATTCGACCATCGTTGAACCGCCAAGACGCAGCCTCGACCCGGCGTCATCCATCTTCTAGCAACCGCGTATGTGCAGCACCACCAAGTTTTGCCTCTGTACACTCATTTGGGGTTGACCGTGGACGTGTGCCTGGTGTTACTTGGATTCATCAAGGACGCCAAGACCCGAGGCCTTTCGGTGTTGCTTTGTTTTGGAACGCCAAGTACCTCGACGCCAAGACCCGTGTACCACAACCATCGCGTTTTGTTTCATCACGGTCAAGGCCGAGTGGACGCCAAGTACCAGGACGTCAAGTTCCTCGCCAGACCCGAACATCTACGAAACGTGTACCACTACTTCCACTACCGTCGCCCCGAAGATGTTGGATTCGTCAAGTGCCTCTTTGAAACGAACATGTACAACTACTTCCACTACCGTCACGAGAACGACTACTTCCACTACCGTCGCCACGCGAACAACTACTTCCCACGACGACCCGTGAACGACTACTTCCTCTACATCGTATTGAACTCGACCCACTCCGAAATGCACGCTTCGAAGGTATAAACCCAAGACGACGCTCGCAAACGAATGAATGTGTGTTGTATGAGATGCCCGTGTTGCACCGTGTCCAAATTGTCATTTTCTTGTTCCTCGTTGCTATGTCGATGTCTTAGGGGAACCCGGTAACCGGGAGCACCCCACCATCTTTTCATGAGACGCTCACGCCACTTTCTTTTGCACCGACATCTCAATGAGTTGTCGGATCACCGGAATGTTGTCGTGGCACCATTTCCATTGTAGTTGCCGTGGCACCCCTTTCGTTCCGCCACGGTGACAAATGCTTCATAACATGCTCTTGTCAACATTTTCATAAAAATTGCATAAACTTGCATATGTCATCCGCATCATGATAACAACATTTAAATGCTTAAAATTGTGTTTGCATTAAACTATTAAAAGACATGTGGGGATTTACCGGAATTGTTGTTTGTTGTTCCGGCCTCATTTAAACTTGCCTAAATAGTTAGTTTATTTATGCTTCACCTCTTGCCATGTTTTACAATACTTAATATTGTTTGGTAGCATAACCGAGAGAGAACTAAATAATTGATGTGGTGTTCCGTCAATATGCAACTCGTTGCATATTGAGCTCCACTTAACTTGTAGTGTTGTTTGTGCATATTGCCATGCCATGCCTCATTAAAATGGACATGCATCATAATTGTTTGTGCATCATGCTATGCTTATGTGATGGTTGTTTACCATGTTGTTTGCTTCTTTCCGGTTTGCTTCTCTTGTTAGCTTCCGTTTCGTTCCGGAGTTGTGAGGATTCATTCGACTACGTCCGTTTGTCTTCTTCATGGACTCGTTCTTCTTCCTTGCGGGATTTCAGGCAAGATGACCATTACCCTCGATATCACTTCTATCTTTGCTTGCTAGTAGCTTCGTTCTATTGCTATACTGCGCTACCTATCACTTGTTTACCAAGCCTCCCAAATTGCCATGAACCTCTAACCTTTGTCACCCTTCCTAGCAAACCGTTGTTTGGCTATGTTACTACTTTGCTCAGCCCCTCTTATAGCGTTGTTAGTTGCAGGTGAAGTTGAAGATTGCTCCATGGTGGACAGGATTATGTTGGGATATCACAATATCTCTTATTTAATTAATGCATCTATATACTTGGTAAAGGGTGGAAGGCTCGGCCTTATGCCTGGTGTTTTGTTCCACTCTTGCCGCCCTAGTTTCCGTCATACCGGTGTTATGTTCCCGGATTTTGCGTTCCTTATGCGGTCGGGTGATTTATGGGACCCCCTTGATAGTTCGCTTTGAATAAAACTCCTCCAGCAAGGCCCAACCTCGGTTTGACCATTTGCCTACCTAAGCCTTTTTCCCTTGGGTTCTGCAGACTCAAGGGTCATCTTTATTTACCCCCCGGGCCAGTGCTCATCGTGAGTGTTGGTCCAACCTGTCAGCCGCCGGTGGTCACCAGGGGCAACTCTGGGCTGGCCTACCGGAAGTTTGACAATCCGGTGTGCCCTGAGAATGAGATATGTGCAGCTCCTATCGGGATTTGTCGGCACATTCGGGCGGCTTTGCTGGTCTTGTTTTACCATTGTCAAAATGTCTTGTAAACCGGGATTCCGAGACTGATCGGGTCTTCCTGGGAGAAGGTATATCCTTCGTTGATCGCGAGAGCTTATCATGGGCTAAGTTGGGACACCCCTGCAGGGTTATAAACTTTCGAGAGCCATGCCCGCGGTTATGTGGCAGATGGGAATTTGTTAATGTCCGGTTGTAGATAACTTGACACCAGATCGGAATTAAAACGCATCAACCGCGTGTGTAGCCGTGATGGTCTCTTCTCGGTGGAGTTCGGGAAGTGAACACGGTTTTGGGTTATGTTTGACGTAAGTAGGAGTTCAGGATCACCTCTTGATCATTTCTAGTTGACGACCGTTCTTTTGCTCCTCTTCTCGCTCTCATTTGCGTATGTTAGCCACCATATTTTCTTAGTGCTTGCTGCAGCTCCACCTCATTACCCCATCCTTCCTATAAGCTTAAATAGTCTTGATCTCGCGGGTTTTGAGATTGCTGAGTCCTCGTGACTCACCAGATACTATCACAACAGCTGCAGGTGCCGATGATACTAGTGCAGGTGATGCAACCGAGCTTAGATGGGAGCTCAACGAAGATCTTGGTCATTGCTATGTTTCGTTTCATGTTGATCAGTAGTGGAGCCCAGTTGGGACGATCGGGGATCTAGCAGTTGGGTTATCTTCTTTTCTTTTGGCTTTGTCTGTAGTCGGACCATGTGTGTACTCTGAATGATGTATGAATTATATGTTCATTGTGTGAAGTGGCGATTGTAAGCCAACTCTTTATCCCATTCTTGTTCATTACATGGGATCGTGTGAAGATGACCCTTCTTGCGACTAAACGACCATGTGGTTATGCCTCTAAGTCGTGCTTCGACACGTGGGAGATATAGCCGCATCGTGGGTGTTACAATTTCTACCTCCGCGGCTTTTAGCATTGCGAAGAGCTCGGGAATAGTCTTGTTCATCCCTTGCATATTATAGTTCATCACGAAGCTCTTGTAGCTTGGTGGCAGTGATTGAAGAATTCTGTCAATGACACTATCATCAGGAAGCTTAACTCCGAGTTGAATCAAGTGATTATTATACCCAGACATTTTGAGTATATGTTCACTGACAGAACTATTCTCCTCCATCTTACAGCTATAGAACTTATTGGAGACTTCATATCTCTCAATCCGGGCATTTGCTTGAAATATTAACTTCAACTCCTGGAACATCTCATATGCTCCATGACGTTCAAAACGTCGTTGAAGACCCGGTTCTAAGCCGTAAAGCATGGCACACTGAACTATCGAGTAGTCATCAGCTTTGCTCTGCCAGACGTTCTTAACATCGTCAGTTGCATCACCAGCAGGCCTGGCACCCAGCGGTGCTTCCAGGACATAACTTTTCTGTGCAGCAATGAGGATAATCCTCAGGTTACGGACCCAGTCCGTGTAATTGCTACCATCATCTTTCAACTTTGCTTTCTCAAGGAACGCATTAAAATTCAACGGAACAACAGCACGAGCCATCTATCTACAAACAAACATAGACAAGCAAAATACTATTAGGTACTAAGTTCATGATAAATTTAAGTTCAATTAATCATATTACTTAAGAACTCCCACTTAGACAGACATCTCTCTAGTCATCTAAGTGATCACGTGATCCAAATCAACTAAACCATGTCCGATCATCACGTGAGATGGAGTAGTTTCAATGGTGAACATCACTATGTTGATCATATCTACTATATGATTCACGCTCGACCTTTCGGTCTCCGTGTTCCGAGGCCATATCTGTATATGCTAGGCTCGTCAAGTATGACCTGAGTATTCCGCGTGTGCAACTGTTTTGCACCCGTTGTATTTGAACGTAGAGCCTATCACACCCGATCATCATGTGGTGTCTCAGCACGAAGAACTTTCGCAACGGTGCATACTCAGGGAGAACACTTCTTGATAATTAGTGAGAGATCATCTTAAAATGCTACCGTCAATCAAAGCAAGATAAGATGAATAAAGGATAAACATCACATGCAATCAATATAAGTGATATGATATGGCCATCATCATCTTGTGCTTGTGATCTCCATCTTCGAAGCACCATCGTGATCACCATCATCACCGGCGCGACACCTTGATCTCCATCATAGCATCGTTGTCATTACGCCATCTATTGCTTCTACGACTATCGCTACCGCTTAGTGATAAAGTAAAGCAATTACATGGCGTTTGCATTTCATACAATAAAGCGACAACCATATGGCTCCTGCCAGTTGCCGATAACTTTGGTTAGAAAACATGATCATCTCATACAATAAAATATAGTATCACGTCTTGACCATATCACATCACAACATGCCCTGCAAAAACCAGTTAGACGTCCTCTACTTTGTTGTTGCAAATTTTACGTGGCTGCTACGGGCTTTAGCAAGAACCGTTCTTACCTACGCATCAAAAACCACAACGATAGTTCGTCAAGTTGGTGCTGTTTTAACCTTCGCAAGGACTGGGCATAGCCACACTCGATTCAGCTAAAGTGAGAGAGACAAACACCCGCCAGCCACCTTTAAGCATGAGTGCTCGTAACGGTGAAACCCGTCTCGCGTAAGCGTACGCGTAATGTCGGTCCGGGCCGCTTCATCTCAGAATATCGCCGAACCAATGTATGACATGCTGGTAAGCAGTATGACTTGTATCGCCCACAACTCACTTGTGTTCTACTCGTGCATATAACATCAACGCATAAAACCTGGCTCTGATACCACTGTTGGGGAACGTAGTAATTTCAAAAAAAAATCCTACGCACACGCAAGATCATGGTGATGGCATAGCAACGTGAGGGGAGAGTGTTGTCCACGTACCCTCGTAGACCGTAAGCGGAAGCGTTAGCACAACGCGGTTGATGTAGTCGTACGTCTTCACGATCCGACCGATCCAAGCACCGAACGTATGGCACCTTCGAGTTCAGCACACGTTCAGCTCAATGACGATCTCCGGCCTGTGATCCAGCAAAGCTCCGGAGATGAGTTCCGTCAGCACGACGGTGTGGTGACGATGATGATGTTCTACCGGCGCAGGGCTTCGCCTAAACTCCGCGACGATATGACCGAGGTGGAATATGGTGGAGGGGGGCACCGCACACGGCTAAGGAACGATCCGTAGATCAACTTGTGTGTCTATGGGTGCCGCCCCCCGCCCCTGTATATAAAGGAGCCAGGGGGGAGGAGGCGGCCGGCCAAGGAGGGCGCGCCAAGGGGGGAGTCCTACTCCCACCGGGAGTAGGACTCCCTTCTTTCCTAGTTGGAGTAGGAGAAGGGGGGAAAGAGGAGGAAGAGGGGAAGGAAAGGGGGGCGCCGCCCCCCTTCCCTTGTCCTATTCGGACTAGGAAGGGGAGGGGCGCGCGGCCCCCTCCTGCCTCCTTCCCTCTTCTCCCTCAAGGCCCATGTAGGCCCAATAACCCCCCGGGGGGTTCCGGTAACCACCCGGTACTCCGGTAAAATGCCGATTTCATCCGGAACACTTCCGATGTCCAAACATAGGCTTCCAATATATCAATCTTTATGTCTCGACCATTTAGAGACTCCTCGTCATGTCCGTGATCTCATCCGGGACTCCGAGCAAACTTCAGTACATCAAAACTTATAAACTCATAATAAAACTGTCATCGTAACGTTAAGCGTGCGGACCCTACGGGTTCGAGAACTATGTAGCCATAACCTAGAACTATTCTCGATCAATAACCAATAGCGGGACCTGGATGCCCATATTGGTTCCTACATATTCTACGAAGATCTTTATCGGTCAAACCGCATAACAACATACGTTGTTCCCTTTGTCATCGGTATGTTACTTGCCCGAGATTTGATCGTCGGTATCCAATACCTAGTTCAATCTCGTTATCGGCAAGTCTCTTTACTCGTTACGTAATGCATCATCTCGTAACCAACTCATTGATCACATTGCTTGCAAGGCTTATAGTGATGTACAATACCGAGAGGGCCCAGAGATACCTCTCTGACAATCGAAGTGACAAAACCTAATCTCGAAATACGCCAACTCAACATGTACCTTCGGAGACACCTGTAGTACTCCTTTATAATCACCCAGTTACGTTGTGACGTTTGGTAGTACCCAAAGTGTTCCTCCGGTAAACGGGAGTTGCATAATTCTCATAGTTACAGGAACATGTATAAGTCATGAAGAAAGCAATAGCAATATACTAAACGATCAAGTGCTAGGCTAACGGAATGGGTCATGTCAATCACATCATTCTCCTAATGATGTGATCCCGTTAATCAAATGACAACACATGCCTATGGTTAGGAAACATAACCATCTTTGATTAATGAGCTAGTCAAGTAGAGGCATACTAGTGACGTTATGTTTGTCTATGTATTCACACATGTATCATGTTTCCGGTTAATACAATTCTAGCATGAATAATAAACATTTATCATGATATGAGGAAATTAATAATAACTTTATTATTGCCTCTAGGGCATATTTCCTTCAACAGGCTCTTTGGCGTTTCTCTGAACCCAAGAGACAGGCCATGGGAGAGGAGCTAGCCAAATTATTGGAGGCCGAATTCATCAGAGATATAAAACATCCGGACTGGCTAGCAAACCTGGTGATGGTACCAAAGAAGGACAAATCCTGGCGCCTATGCGTCGACTTTAAGGACCTCAACAAGGCTTGCCCAAAGGATCCGTTCCCCCTCCCCCACATCGATCAAATTATCGACGCTACCGCAGGACACGATTCATTGTGTTTCCTCGACACATACTCCGGCTACCACCAAATTAAGATGGCAGAGCCCGACCAGGCCGCAACGGCATTCATCACCCCATACGGCCCATTCTGCTTCAACACAATGCCCTTTGGGCTCAAAAATGCCGACGCAACATATCAGCGCATGATTCAGACATGTCTGGCAAACCAGATCGGCAAAATAGTGGAGGCATACATAGACGATGCGATCGTCAAAACCAAGCACGTTGAAACTCTAATAGACGATTTGAGGCTCACGTTCGATAATCTCCGAACATATGACATTAAGATTAACCCAGAAAAATGTGTTTTCGGCGTACCAGCCGGAAAGCTGTTGGGCTTCATTGTATCCGGTAGAGGAATTGAAGCAAACCCAGCCAAGATCCGAGCTCTATCACAATTGGATATCCCAAAGGACCTCAAAGAAACGCAAATATTGACGGGATGCGTGGCGGCTTTAAGCCGCTTTATCTCCCGTTTAGGAGAAAAGGCATTACCCCTTTATCGCCTCCTCCGACGCACCGAACACTTCGAGTGGACGGATGCCGCCACGGCCGGACTCGAAGAAATAAAAGCCATATTGGCAACAAACCCGGTCCTGGCCGCGCCCAACAAGGGCGAACCAATGCTATTATATATCGCGGCAACTCATCAGGTGGTGAGCGCGGTGCTCGTTGTCGAACGAGAAACGGACGGACACAAGTTCCCCTTCAAAAACCAGTTTACTACGTGTCCACTGTCCTGGCTCCATGCAAGTCACGGTACCCGCATTATCATAAGATAGCGTACGCGGTGTTCATGGCATCCCGGAAGCTGCGACACTTCTTTCAAGAGTGTTCAATAATAGTAGCCTCTAAGGTACCTCTTAATGAGATTATAGACAACCGCGACGCGACGGGCCGGATTGCCAAATGGGCCATTGAGCTCCTCCCATTCGACATAACCTACAAGCCACGGCGAGCCATTAAGTCGCAAGTTTTGGCCGATTTCATCGCCGAATGGACTGAAGCTGAACTCCCTAAAGAGTACGGCGCATATTCCAACTGGATCACGCACTTCGACGGCTCCAAAATGTTGTCTAGCTGGGGGCTGGCGTCGTTCTGACGTCCCCAACCGGAGATACGGTTCAATACGTACTCCAGATAATGTATACGGACTCCAACAACGCAGCCGAATACGAGGCCCTTCTACATGGCCTCCGGATGGTAGTCTCCATGGGCATTCAACGCCTAGAGGTGCGCGGAGATTCGAACCTCGCGATATCCCAAATAAATGGAGACTTCGATGCCAAGGATCTGAAAATGGCAGCTTATCACAACGTCGTCCTAAAAATGTCAGCTCGGCTTGAGGGGCTTGAATTTCACCATATAGCCCGGGATAACAACCAGGCAGCAGACATATTGGCACGCATTGGCGCAAAGCGCGATGCCGTCCCTCCCAACATCTTCCTAGAGAGGCTGTTCAAGCCATCTGTACTATGGGAGGGGGAATCCGGAAATACCAACCCGGATCCAACCGCACTGCCCAACACCGAACAATCTGACACAATTGGTGGTTCTGCCAACGAAGTAACATCCTCAGCCCACGTAATAATGGCAGTAATTGCCCCGTGGATGGAACCATTCCTAGCCTACCTAACCAGGCAGGAACTTCCCGAGGACCAAAACGAGGCCCGCGGCATAGTGTGGCGATCTAAAGCCTATAAGGTCCATGAGGGAGAGCTTTATAAGAAAAGCACAACCGGAGTCCTTCAAAGGTGTATCTCCGAAGAGGAAGGGCGGGACCTTCTGGCTGAAATTCATGCCGGACTCAGCGGGCACCACGCCGCAGCCCGGGCCCTTGTAGGCAAGGCCTTCCGTACAGGATTTTATTGGCCGACGGCCCGGGCAGATGCTCAGGACTTAGTCCAACGATGCGTCGGTTGCCAGCTCTTTGCTAACCAAAGCCACATGCCACCCACCGCCCTCAAAACTATACCCATAACCTGGCCCTTTGCGGTCTGGGGGCTTGATATGGTTGGACCCCTTAAAGGAGGAACCCACAAGCAAAAATACCTACTGGTCATGGTGGATAAATTTACCAAATGGATAGAGGCCAAACCTGTTAAGACAGTCGAATCCGGACCGGTGATAGACTTCATATCAGGGGGCCTACACCGTTACGGCGTCCCCCATAGCATCATCACTAATAACGGCATGAACTTTACGGTCGATGAGGTTAAACTCTGGTGCAAAAACATGGGCATCAAGCTCGACTATGCTTCAGTCTATCACCCTCAAACTAACGGTCAAGTCGAGCAAGCAAACAGTCTAATCATGAGCGGCATCAAACCCAGATTAGTGCGGTCCCTCAAGGAATCTAACACGCACTGGGTAGAGGAGCTCGACTCCGTACTCTGGGGGCTGCGGACTACTCCGAATCGCACCACCGGATTTACACCATTCTTTATGGTATACGGCGCAGAGGCAGTTCTGCCCTGTGACATAATTCATGACTCACCTCGCGTGCGCATGTACGAAGAAAGAGAAGCCGAGCTCGATCAGCAAGACCGTTTGGATGCATTTGAGGAGGAGCGTGACGTGGCAAAAGCCCGTTCCGCATTCTATCAACAACAAGCTCGAAGATATCAAAGAAGAGAAGTACGGGCCAAAACTTACAACGTTGGCGAGTTAGTTCTACGCATGCCGGACAAGAAAAAGGACAAACTCAAGCCCAAATGGGAAGGTCCCTTTATCATCGACCAAGTCCTGACTGGTGGAGCGTACCGTCTGCGAGATGCATCGGATAACCGACTCGAGCCGAACCCATGGAACGCAGCCCGTCTCCGAAGATTCTACGCCTAGCGCCGGATTCTGAGTTCGTCTCCCTCCCCCGTCTATATTTTACATATTAGCTGTCTTTTGTTTCTCTCCTTCTCCCTCCTTTCTTATTACAGCCTTTTGAAAGCTTGTTTGCGCATTGTTCGCACACACTTGACGCGCTATCTGCGCTCATTATACCTGGGGGCTTCTTTAACAGAAGCTTATTTATACGGGATTCATGCCCAACACATGTGTCACACTTCCGCATGTACCTTTTATTCACCATTATATGCATCGATATGACTTAAGTTTTGGCCAAGCTGGGTTGCCTGGCTCCTGTGCTTACCCCTACATTCCCGATTGTTCGGCTAGGCGGTAAAGGGAGCACCTCTGCGATTGTTACTGCCGGGTCAGCCGGATGTGTACCTCAGACTGGGTGAAGCCGAAAGCTAGCGTTCTTAAGGGAATATTCGGTCGGTGAACTAAAAGACGAATTCTTATCTATTTATTTATCTGCCCCCAGATATTTTTCTGCTTTTTTCGCAGTCCGGACATGCACTTTAGGGCATGCCTCCCAGGGAAAGGAACCCCTAACGGAACTATTCTCCCTGGAAGATGTTTCTTACTAACCATGTAATATAACATAACTAGTTGGACACTTATTTGATAAAGCAGTAATGACCCCTACGCCTCGTCTCCATGCATGCCCCAGTTCTTATATAACCGCGAGGGTATTCGGACACACTCCGGACTATTAGGTCCCGAGGTTGAAGCGAAAAGGTCCGCTATGACAAACGATCTACAATCCGGCTAGAAGGCATTTTACATGTCATCTTAAATTACATAGTCAACTTGACTGGGCATATTCCTCTTTAATGCCATCCAGCAGGCTGTCTAGTTTACAGTCCTGTTGGGAATACTTTGCGGGCAATTCTACTTGGCCGTACACTAAGCTCATAGGGATCTCCTTCCCATCGGGCCCCGCAGGTCCGACCTCGGCCATGTGGTTTGGGTCAGCCTTCGTGTATCGTGTCTTCACCATGGCCCAGGCCTCCCTGGCGCCTTGACGGACGCCGATATCTTCCAT
The DNA here is from genome assembly GCF_018294505.1 of Triticum aestivum. Lineage (NCBI taxonomy): Eukaryota > Viridiplantae > Streptophyta > Magnoliopsida > Poales > Poaceae > Triticum > Triticum aestivum. The sequence goes on along the minus strand of NC_057807.1, from coordinate 457,340,509 downwards.
AAGTGGAAGCGCTGCCGCGCTCCCTGAAGCCTCTCTACAAGCTCTCCAAGGCCTTCGGGCAGGGAGACAGATGGCCACAAGGCCTGGGCGAAGCCTTTCATCACTTGCCGAACTCGTTCGTGCAGTTGCAAGAGCTCGGGAAGAAGGTCACCCGTAGAACCGGGCATTTCCTCTGCAGGACGGCCTGTGAGCATACCTACAGACATAACTCTGTTAGTCGACTTCCTCGCCGAACTCTTTTTTCAAAGTTCGTTCAAGCACTTACTAAAAATGTCGCGTCGAAGCCGCTGATTCTCCTTGACGGAGTTAGACAGCTGGGCACGAACATCCTTTAGTTCCTCACCCAGCTGGGTGTTGGCATCTTGGAGATTATTTTTCTCTTGCCTCACCCTCGTAAGCACATTCTCGCCGGCCTTTAACCGGCGCATGAGCTGTTGCTTGTCCGGATCTATCCCGGCGCCATCTGCAATATTATTGTCAGACTTATACACACGCCGCACTTCACAAATTACTCATCTTTTGAAGCATATATTACCGGAGGGGGTCTCTTTGGCTTCCCCCGTTGCGACTAGTGCGGCCTCAAGTTGGGCTTTGCACTCCTCCAGCTCCTGGGACAGTTGGGTTTTCTTTTCCGTAAGATCTTGCACAATAAATGATACTTAAATCAGTTATTCTAACTATTTCAAGTCTCGGGGGCTACTGGCATATATAACTGTCAAATTTTCTCACCCGTATGTCTTTTACATACTGCTCCGTGGCTCTGGCTAGACCATTTTGAGCGGCACGGAGGTGCGCATCTCCCGAACTGAAAGCATCCAATGCCTCTAGGGAGAAACACGCGTCACGAAGAACTGTCTAGCGACGCCTGTGATTCATGGCACTCTCCACCTCGGAATTGGTGGCAGATATCCTGTCGGCATCCTCTGTCGAAGGAGCATCCGACGCACGCCTCGTGTTCGCCTCCGCTTCTAGACCTGGCTTTGGAGCCTGGCGAGCGGAGGATATATTGGCAACCTCTCCGGATATAGTCCGGCGAGCGCTCTTCTTCCTGAGAAAGCACGAGCGTTAGTATGTCTCCCGGGAATAAAACCAGGGAGCAAGATGACACGCCATACCGTCGCATCAGCGTTTCAATCTGGACTGCACTTCTTTTCGGCCTGTTGGGCCTTGTTGTCCCTTCTTGACTGGTCGTCGCAGGCTCGGCCTTCCGCCTCAAGGACTTCCCCTGCGAAACACCATTGGTATATGGTGATCAAAAACATGCACGGATGGGTCATTTTCAAAGTATTGGGACTTCGGTCTCAGTTACCTGCGAGGCGGGAAGTATTCCGGGGTAATCGGCCGTAATGGCGACCAAGGCATTATCGATGCTCAGTTGGTGGAATTGTATATAAACGGAGTAATTTCAAAAAAATTCCTACGCACACGCAAGATCATGGTGATGATATAGCAATGAGAGGGGAGAGTGTTCGTCCACATACCCTCGTAGACCGTAAGCGGAAGCGTTAGCACAACGCGGTTGATGTAGTCGTATGTCTTCACGATCCGACCGATCCAAGCACCGAACGTACGGGGCCTCCGAGTTCAGCACACGTTCAGCTCGATGATGATCTCCGGCCCTCCGATCCAGCAAAGGCTCTGGAGATGAGTTCCGTCAGCACGACGGCGTGGTGACGATGATGATGTTCTACCGGCGCAGGGCTTCGCCTAAACTCCGCGACGATATGACCGAGGTGGAATATGGTGGAAGGGGGCACCGCACACGGCTAAGGAACGATCTGTAGATCAACTTGTGTGTCTATGGGGTGCCCCCCGCCCCGTATATAAAGGAGCTAGGGGGAGGAGGCCGCCGGCCAAGGAGGGCGCGCCAAAGGGGGGAGTCCTACTCCCGGTGGGAGTAGGACTCCCTCTTTCCAAGTAGGAGTAGGAGAAGGGGGGAAAGAGGAGGAAGAGGGGAAGGAAAGGGGGGGCGCCGCCCCCCTTCCCTTGTCCTATTCGGACTAGGAGGGGGAGGGGCGCGCGGCCCCCTCCTGGATCCTACCCTCTTCTCCCTCTTGGCCCATGTAGGCCCATTAACCCCCCGGGGGTTTCCGGTAACCTCCCGGTACTCCGGTAAAATGCCGATTTCACCCGGAACTATTCCGATGTCCAAACATAGGCTTCCAATATATCAATCTTTATGTCTTGACCATTCCGACACTCCTCGTCATGTCTGTGATCACATCCGGGACTCCGAACAAACTTTGGTACATCAAAACTTATAAACTCATAATAAAACTATCATCGAAACGTTAAGCGTGCGGACCCTATGGGTTCGAGAACTATGTAGACATGACCTAAAACCATTCTTGGTCAATAACCAATAGCGGGACCTGGATGCCCATATTGGTTCCTACATATTCTACGAAGATCTTTATCGGTCAAACTGCATAACAACATACGTTGTTCCCTTTGTCATCGGTATGTTACTTGCCCGAGATTTGATCGTCAGTATCCAATACCTAGTTCAATCTTGTTATCGGCAAGTCTTTTTACTCGTTCTGTAATACGTCATCTCATAACTAACTCATTAGTTATAATGCTTGCAAGGCTTAAGTGATGAGTATTACCGAGAGGGCCCAGAGATACCTCTCCGACAATCGGAGTGACAAAACCTAATCTCGAAATACGTCAACTCAACATGTACCTTCGGAGACACCTGTAGTACTCCTTTATAATCACCCAGTTACGTTGTGACGTTTGGTAGTACCCAAAGTGTTCCTCCGGTAAACGGGAGTTGCATAATTCTCATAGTTACAAGAACATGTATAAGTCATGAAGAAAGCAATAGCAGAATACTAAACGATCATGTGCTAAGCTAACGGGATGGGTCATGTCAATCACATCATTCTCCTAATGATGTGATCCCATTAATCAAATGACAACACATGTCTATGGTTAGGAAACATAACCATCTTTGATTAATGAGCTAGTCAAGTAGAGGCATACTAGTGACTATATGTTTGTCTATGTATTCACACATGTATAATGTTTCCGGTTAATACAATTCTAGCATGAATAATAAACATTTATCATGATACGAGGAAATAAATAATAACTTTATTATTGCCTCTAGGGCATATTTCCTTTAGTCTCCCACTTGCACTAGAGTCAATAATCTAGATTACATAGTAATGATTCTAACACCCATGGAGTCTTGGTGCTGATCATGTTTTGCTCGTGAGAGAGGCTTAGTCTACGGGTCTGCAACATTCAGATCCGTATGTATCTTGCAAATCTCTATGTCTCCCACTTGGACTTGGTCCCGAATGGAATTGAAGCGTCTCTTGATGTGCTTGGTCCTCTTGTGAAATCTGGATTCCTTTGCCAAGGCAATTGCACCAGTATTGTCACAGAAGATCTTCATTGGTCCCGATGCACTAGGTATGACACCTAGATCGGAAATGAACTCCCTCATCCAGACTCCTTCATTCGCTGCTTCAGAAGCAGCTATGTACTCCGCTTCACATGTAGATCCCGCCACGACGCTTTGTTTAGAACTGCACCAACTTACAGCTCCACCGTTTAATATAAACACGTATCCGGTTTGCGATTTAGAATCGTCCGGATCAGTGTCAAAGCTTGCATCGACGTAACCTTTTACGACTAGCTCTTTGTCACCTCCATATACGAGAAACATATCCTTAGTCCTTTTCAGGTATTTCAGGATGTTCTTGACCGCTGTCCAGTGATCCACTCCTGGATTACTTTGGTACCTTCCTGCCAAGCTTATTGCTAAGCATACGTCAGGTCTGGTACACAGCATTACATACATGATAGAGCCTATGGCTGAAGCATAGGGAACATCTTTCATTTTCTCTCTATCTTCTGCTGTGGTCGGGCATTGAGTTTGACTCAACTTCACACCTTGTAGCACAGGCAAGAATCCTTTCTTTGCCTGATCCATTTTGAACTTTTTCAAAATTTTGTCAAGGTAAGTGCTTTGTGAAAGTCCTATTAAGCATCTTGATCTATCTCTATAGATCTTGATGCCTAATATATAAGCAGCTTCACCGAGATCTTTCATTGAAAAACTTTTATTCATGTATCCCTTTATGCTATCCAGAAATTCTATATCATTTCCAATTAACAATATGTCATCTACATATAAAACTAGAAATGCTACAGAGCTCCCACTCACTTTCTTGTAAATACAGGCTTCTCCAAAAGTCTGTATAAAACCATATGCTTTGATCACACTATCAAAGCGTTTATTCCAACTCCGAGATGCTTGCACCAGTCCATAAATGGAACGCTGGAGCTTGCACACTTTGTTAGCACCTTTTGGATCAACAAAACCTTCTGGCTGCATCATATACAACTCTTCTTCTAGAAATCCATTCAAGAATGCAGTCTTGACATCCATTTGCCAAATTTCATAATCATGAAATGCAGCAATGGCTAACATGATTCGGACAGACTTAAGCATCGCTACGGGTGAGAAAGTCTCATCGTAGTCAACCCCTTGAACTTGTCGAAAACCTTTCGCAACAAGTCGAGCTTTATAGACAGTTATATTACCATCAGCGTCAGTCTTCTTCTTAAAAATCCATTTATTCTCAATGGCTTGCCGATCATCGGGCAAGTCAACCAAAGTCCATACTTTGTTTTCATACATGGATCCCATCTCAGATTTCATGGCCTCTACCCATTTTGCGGAATCTGGGCTCATCATCGCTTCCTCATAGTTCGTAGGTTCATCATGGTCAAGTAACATGACTTCCAGAATAGGATTACCGTACCACTCTGGTGCGGATCTTACTCTGGTAGACCTACAAGGTTCTGTAGAAACTTGATCTGAAGTTTCATGATCAATATCATTAGCTTCCTCACTGATTGGTGTAGTTGTCACAGGAACCGGTTCTTGTGATGAACTACTTTCCAATAAGGGAGTAGATACAGTTATCTCATCAAGTTCTACTTTCCTCCCACTCTCTTCTTTCGAGAGAAACTCCTTCTCTAGAAAGGATCCGAATTTAGCAACGAAAATCTTGCCCTCGGATCTGTGATAGAAGGTGTACCCAATAGTCTCCTTTGGGTATCCTATGAAGACACATTTCTCCGATTTGGGTTCGAGCTTATCTGGTTGAAGTTTCTTCACATAAGCATCGCAGCCCCAAACTTTAAGAAACGACAACTTTGGTTTCTTGCCAAACCACAGTTCATAAGGCGTCGTCTCAACGGATTTTGATGGTGCCCTATTTAACGTGAATGCAGCTGTCTCTAAAGCATAACCCCAAAACGATAGCGGTAAATCAGTAAGAGACATCATAGATCGTACCATATCAAGTAGTGTACGATTATGACGTTCGGACACACCATTTTGTTGTGGTGTTCCAGGTGGCGTGAGTTGCGAGACTATCCTGCATAGTTTCAAGTGTAGACCAAACTCGTAACTCAAATATTCTCCTCCACGATCAGATCGTAGAAACTTTATTTTCTTGTTACGATGATTTTCCACTTCACTCTGAAATTCTTTGAACTTTTCAAATGTTTCAGACTTGTGTTTCATTAAGTAGATATACCCATATCTGCTTAGATCATCTGTGAAGGTGAGAAAATAACGATATCCGCCAGGAGCCTCAACATTCATTGGACCACATACATCTGTGTGTATGATTTCCAACAAATCTGTTGCTCTCTCCATAGTACCGGAGAATGGCGTTTTAGTCATCTTGCCCATAAGGCACAGTTCGCAAGTACCAAGTGATTCATAATCAAGTGATTCCAAAAGCCCATCAGTATGGAGTTTCTTCATGCGCTTTACACCGATATGACCTAAACGGCAGTGCCACAAATAAGTTACACTATCATTATCAACTCTGCATCTTTTTGTTTCAACACTATGAATATGTGTATCACTACTATCAAGATTCAATAAAAATAGACCACTCTTCAAGGGTGCATGACCATAAAAGATATTACTCATATAAATAGAACAACCATTATTCTCTGATTTAAATGAATAACCGTCTCGCATCAAACAAGATCCAGATATAATGTTCATGCTCAACGCTGGCACCAAATAACAATTATTTAGGTCTAATACTAATCCCGATGGTAGATGTAGAGGTAGCGTGCCGACCGCGATCACATCGACTTTGGAACCATTTCCCACGCGCATCGTCACCTCGTCCTTAGCTAATCTTCGCTTAATCCGTAGTTCCTGTTTCGAGTTGCAAATATTAGCAACAGAACCAGTATCAAATACCCAGGTGCTACTGCGAGCATTAGTAAGGTACACATCAATAACATGTATATCACATATACCTTTGTTCACTTTGCCATCCTTCTTATCCGCCAAATACTTGGGACAGTTCCGCTTCCAGTGTCCAGTCTGCTTGCAGTAGAAGCACTCAGTTTCAGGCTTAGGTCCAGACTTGGGTTTCTTCTCTTGAGCAGCAACTTGCTTGCCGTTCTTTTTGAAGTTCCCCTTCTTCTTCCCTTTGCCCTTCTTCTTGAAACTAGTGGTTTTGTTAACCATCAACACTTGATGCTCCTTTTTGATTTCTACCTCCGCGACTTTCAGCATCGCGAAGAGCTCGGGAATAGTCTTGTTCATCCCTTGCATATTATAGTTCATCACGAAGCTCTTGTAGCTTGGTGGTAGTGATTGGAGAATTCTGTCAATGACACTATCATCAGGAAGATTAACTCCCAGTTGAATTAAGTGATTATTATACCCAGACATTTTGAGTATGTGTCCACTGACAGAACTATTCTCCTCCATCTTGCAGCTATAGAACTTATTGGAGACTTCATATCTCTCAATCCGGGCATTTGCTTGAAATATTAACTTCAACTCCTGGAACATCTCATATGCTCCATGACGTTCAAAATGTCGTTGAAGGCCCGGTTCTAAGCCGTAAAGCATGGCACACTGAACTATAGAGTAGTCATCAGCTTTGCTCTGCCAGACGTTCTTAACGTCGTCAGTTGCATCAGCAGCAGGCCTGGCACCCAGCGGCGCTTCCAGGACGTAACTTTTCTGTGCAGCAATGAGGATAATCCTCAGGTTACGGACCCAGTCCGTGTAATTGCTACCATCATCTTTCAACTTTGCTTTCTCAAGGAACGCATTAAAATTCAACGGAACAACAGCACGAGCCATCTATCTACAAACAAACATAGACAAGCAAGATACTATCAAGTACTAAGTTCATGATGAATTTAAGTTCAATTAATCATATTACTTAAGAACTCCCACTTAGACAGACATCTCTCTAGTCATCTAAGTGATCACGTAATCCAAATCAACCAAACCATGTCCGATCATCACGTGAGATGGAGTAGTTTCAATGGTGAACATCGCTATTTTGATCATATCTACTATATGATTCACGCTCGACCTTTCGGTCTCCGTGTTCCGAGGCCATATCTGTATATGCTAGGCTCGTCAAGTATAACCTGAGTATTCCGCGTGTGCAACTGTTTTGCACCCGTTGTATTTGAACGTAGAGCCTCAGCACGAAGAACTTTCGCAACGGTGCATACTCAGGGAGAACACTTCTTGATAATTAGTGAGAGATCATCTTAAAATGCTACCGTCAATCAAAGCAAGATAAGATGCATAAAGGATAAACATCACATGCAATCAATATAAGTGATATGATATGGCCATCATCATCTTGTGCTTGTGATCTCCATCTTCGAAGCACCGTCATGATCACCATCGTCACCGGCGCGACACCTTGATCTCCATCGTAGCATCGTTGTCGTTACGCCATCTATTGCTTCTACGACTATCGCTACCGCTTAGTGATAAAGTAAAGCAATTACAGGGCGTTTGCATTTCATACAATAAAGCGACAACCATATGGCTCCTGCCAGTTGCTGATAACTTCGGTTACAAAACATGATCACCTCATACAATAAAATATAGCATCACGTCTTGGCCATATCACATCACAACATGCCCTGCAAAAACAAGTTAGACGTCCTCTACTTTGTTGTTGCAAATTTTACGTGGCTGCTACGGGCTTAGCAAGAACCGTTCTTACCTACGCATCAAAAACCACAACGATAGTTCGTCAAGTTGGTGCTGTTTTAACCTTCGCAAGGACCAGGCGTAGCCACACTCGATTCAGCTAAAGTGAGAGAGACAGACACCCGCCAGCCACCTTTAAGCACGAGTGCTCGTAACGGTGAAACCAGTCTCGCGTAAGCGTACGCATAATGTCGATCCGGGCCGCTTCATCTCACAATACCGCCGAACCAAAGTATGACATGCTGGTAAGCAGTATGACTTGTATCGCCCACAACTCACTTGTGTTCTACTCGTGCATATAACTGTTGGGGAACGTTGCAGAAAACAAAAATTTTCCTACGGTTTCACCAAGATCCATCTATGAGTTCATCTAGCAACGAGTGATTAGATGCATCTACGTACCTTGTAGATCGCGAGCGGAAGCGTTCAAAGAACGGGGATGATGTAATCGAACACGACGTGATCCAAATCACCGGAGATCCTAGCACCGAACGGACGGCACCTCCGCGTTCAACACACGTACGGAACAGCCACGTCTCCTCCTTCTTGATCCACCAAGGGGAGAGGAGAGGTTGAGGGAGATGGCACCAGCAGCAGCATGACGGCGTGGTGTTGATGGAGTTGCAGTACTCCGGCAGGGCTTCGCCAAGCGCAAGGGAGGAGGAGGAGGTGTTGGAGAGGGAGAAGGAGGCAACCAAAGGCGTGGGATGAAAGCCCTCCTTCCCCCACTATATATAGGAGGGCCAAGGGGGGGCGCCGGCCCTAGGAGATCCAATCTCCTAGGGTGGGGCGGCGGCCAAGGGGGTTTCCCTCCCCCCCCCCCCAAGGCACCTAGGAGGTGCCTTCCCCTCCCAGGACTCTTCCTCCCTTGAAACCCTAGGCGCATGGGCCTCTTGGGGCTGGTGCCCTTGGCCCATGTAGGCCAATGCGCACCCCTACAGTCCATGTGGCCCCCCGGGATGGGTGGCCCCACCCGGTGGACCCCTGGGACCCTTCCGGTGGTCCCGGCACAATACCGATGACCCCGAAACTTGTCCCGATGGCCGAAACAGGACTTCCCATATATAAATCTTTACCTCCGGACAATTCCGGAACTCCTCATGACGTCCGGGATCTCATCCGGGACTCCGAACAACATTCGGGTTACTGCATATACATATCCCTACAACCCTAGCGTCACCGAACCTTAAGTGTGTAGACCCTACGGGTTCGGGAGACATGTAGACATGACCGAGATCGCTCTCCGGTCAGTAACCAACAGTGGGATCTGGATACCCATGTTGGCTCCCACATGCTCCATGATGATCTCATTGGATGAACCACGATGTCGAGGATTCAAGCAACCCCGTATGCAATTCCCTTTGTCAATCGATATGTTACTTGCCCGAGATTCGATCGTCGGTATCCCAATACCTCATTCAATCTCGTTACCGGCAAGTCACTTTACTCGTACCGCAATGCATGATCCCGTGACCAGACACTTGGTCACTTTGAGCTCATTATGATGATGCATTACCGAGTGGGCCTAGTTATACCTCTCCGTCATACGGAGTGACAAATCCCAGTCTCGATCCATGTCAACCCAACAGACACTTTCGGAGATACCTGTAGTGCACCTTTATAGTCACCCAGTTACGTTGTGACGTTTGGTACACCCAAAGCACTCCTACGGTATCCGGGAGTTACACGATCTCATGGTCAAAGGAAAAGATACTTGACATTAGAAAAGCTCTAGCAAACGAACTACACGATCTCACGCTATGCTTAGGATTGGGTCTTGTCCATCACATCATTATCCTAATGATGTGATCCCGTTATCAATGACATCCAATGTCCATAGCCAGGAAACCATGACTATCTATTGATCAACGAGCTAGTCAACTAGAGGCTTACTAGGGACATGTTGGTGTCTGTTATTCACACATGTATTACGATTTCTGGATAATACAATTATAGCATGAATAAAGACAATTATCATGAACAAAGAAATATAATAATAATGCTTTTATTATTGCCTCTAGGGCATATTTCCAACAGTCTCCCACTTGCACTAGAGTCAATAATCTAGTTACATTGTGATGAATCGAACACCCATGGAATTCTTGTGTTGATCATGTTTTGCTCTAGGGAGAGGTTTAGTCAACGGATCCGCTACATTCAGGTCTGTATGTACTTTACAAATCTCTATGTCTCCATCTTGAACATTTTCATGAATGGAGTTGAAGCAACGCTTGATGTGCCTTGTCTTCTTGTGAAACCTGGGCTCCTTGGCAAGAGCAATAGCTCCAGTGTTGTCACAGAAGAGCTTGATCGGCCCCGACGCATTGGGTATGACTCCTAGGTCGGTGATGAACTCCTTCACCCATATTGCTTCATGTGCTGCCTTCGAGGCTGCCATGTACTCCGCTTCACATGTAGATCCCGCCACGACGCTCTGCTTGCAACTGCACCAGCTTACTGCCCCACCATTCAAAATATACACGTATCCGGTTTGTGACTTAGAGTCATCCAGATCTGTGTCGAAGCTAGCATCGACGTAACCCTTTACGACGAGCTCTTCGTCACCTCCATAAACGAGAAACATTTCCTTAGTCCTTTTCAGGTACTTCAGGATATTCTTGACCGTTGTCCAGTGTTCCTTGCCGGGATTACTTTGGTACCTTCCTACCAAACTTACGGCAAGGTTTACATCAGGTCTGGTACACAGCATGTCATACATAATAGAACCTATGGCTGAGGCATAGGGGATGACACTCATCTCTTCTATATCTTCTGCCGTGGTCGGACATTGAGCTGAGCTCAATTTCACACCTTGCAAAACAGGCAAGAACCCTTTCTTGGACTGATCCATTTTGAACTTCTTCAAAATCTTATCAAGATATGTGCTTTGTGAAAGACCTATGAGGCGTCTTGATCTATCTCTATAGATCTTGATGCCTAATATATAAGCAGCTTCTCCAAGGTCCTTCATTGAAAAACTTTTATTCAAGTAGGCCTTAATGTTGTCCAAGAGTTCTATATCATTTCCCATCAAAAGTATGTCATCTACATATAATATGAGAAATGCTATAGAGCTCCCACTCACTTTCTTGTAAACACAGGCTTCTCCATAAGTCTGTGTAAACCCAAACGCTTTGATCATCTCATCAAAACGAATGTTCCAACTCCGAGATGCTTGCACCAGCCCATAAATCAAGCGTTGGAGCTTGCACACCTTGTCAGCATTCTTAGGATCGACAAAACCTTCCGGCTGCATCATATACAATTCTTCCTTAAGGAAACCATTAAGGAATGCCGTTTTGACGTCCATTTGCCAAATTTCATAATCATAAAATGCGGCAATTGCTAACATGATTCGGACGGACTTCAGCTTCGCTACCGGTGAGAAAGTCTCATCGTAGTCAACCCCTTGAACTTGTCGATAACCCTTAGCGACAAGCCGAGCTTTATAGATGGTCACATTACCATCCGCGTCTGTCTTCTTCTTAAAGATCCATTTATTTTCTATGGCTCGCCGTTCAATGGGCAAGTCAGTCAAAGTCCATACTTCATTTTCATACATGGATCCTATCTCGGATTTCATGGCTTCTAGCCATTTGTCGGAATCCGGGCCCGCCATCGCTTCTTCATAGTTTGAAGGTTCACCATTGTCCAACAACATGATTTCCAAGACAGGGTTGTCGTACCACTCTGGTGCGGAACGTGTCCTTGTGGACTTTCAAATTTCAGTAGGAGCTTGATCAGAAGTATCTTGATCATTATCATTTACTTCCTCTCTAGTCGGTGCAGGCACCTCAGGAACATTTTCTTGAGTTGCGCCATTTTCCGGTTCAAGAGGTAATACTTCATCAAGCTCTACTTTCCTCCCACTTACTTCTTTCGAGAGAAACTCTTTCTCCAGAAAGGACCCATTCTTGGCAACAAAGATCTTGCCTTCGGATCTGAGGTAGAAGATATACCCAATAGTTTCTTTAGGGTATCCTATGAAGACGCATTTTTCCGATTTGGGTTCGAGCTTTTCAGGTTGAAGTTTCCTGACATAAGCATCGCATCCCCAAACTTTCAGAAACGACAGCTTAGGTTTCTTCCCAAACCATAATTCAAACGGTGTCGTCTCAACGAATTTCGACGGTGCCCTATTTAAAGTGAATGCGGCAATCTCTAAAGCATAGCCCCAAAAAGATAGTGGTAAATCGGCAAGAGACATCATAGATCGCACCATATCTAATAGAGTGCGATTACGACGTTCGGACACACCATTACGCTGAGGTGTTCCAGGCGGCGTGAGTTGCGAAACTATTCCACATTTTCTTAAGTGTGTACCAAACTCGTGACTCAAGTATTCTCCTCCACGATCTGATCATAGAAACTTGATTTTCCTGTCACGTTGATTCTCAACTTCACTCTGAAATTCCTTGAACTTTTCAAAGGTCTCAGACTTGTGTTTCATTAAGTAGACATACCCATATCTACTCAAATCATCAGTGAGGGTGAGAACATAACGATAGCCACCGCGAGCCTCAACACTCATTGGACCGCACACATCAGTATGTATGATTTCCAATAAGTTGGTTGCTCGCTCCATTGTTCCTGAGAATGGAGTCTTGGTCATTTTACCCATGAGGCATGGTTCGCACGTGTCAAATGATTCGTAATCAAGAGACTCTAAAAGTCCATCAGCATGGAGCTTCTTCATGCGTTTGACACCTATGTGACCAAGGCGGCAGTGCCACAAGTATGTGGGACTATCGCTATCAATCTTACATCTTTTGGTACTTACACTATGAATATGTGTAGCATTACGCTCGAGATTCATAAAGAATAAACCATTCACCATCGGAGCATGACCATAAAACATATCTCTCATATAAATAGAACAGCCATTATTCTCGGATTTAAATGAGTAGCCATCTCGAATTAAACGAGATCCTGATACAATGTTCATGCTCAAACTTGGCACTAAATAACAATTATCGAGGTTCAAAACTAATCCCGTAGGTAAATGTAGAGGTAGCGTGCCGACGGCGATCACATCGACCTTGGAACCATTCCCAACACGCATCGTCACCTCGTCCTTCGCCAGTCTCCGTTTATTCCGCAGCTCCTGCTGTGTGTTACAAATATGAGCAACGGCACCGGTATCAAATACCCAGGAGTCACTACGATTACTGGTAAGGTACACATCAATTACATGTATATCAAATATACCTTTGGTGTTGCCGGCCTTCTTGTCCGCTAAGTATTTGGGGCAATTCCGCTTCCAGTGACCACTTCCCTTGCAATAAAAGCACTTAGTCTCGGGCTTGGGTCCATTCCTTGGCTTCTTCCCGGCAGCTTGCTTGCTGGGCGCGGCAACTACCTTGCCGTCCTTCTTGAAGTTCTTTTTACCCTTGCCCTTCTTGAACTTAGTGGTTTTATTGACCATCAACACTTGATGTTCCTTCTTGACTTCTACCTCTGCTGATTTCAGCATAGCAAATACTTCAGGAATGGTCTTCTCCATCCCCTGCATATTGAAGTTCATCACAAAGCTCTTGTAGCTCGGTGGAAGCGACTGGAGGATTCTGTCAATGACCGCATCATCCGGGAGATTAACTCCCAGCTGAGTCAAGCGGTTATGTAACCCAGACATAGTGAGTATGTGCTCACTGACAGAACTATTTTCCTCCATCTTACAGCTGAAGAATTTGTCGGAGACTTCATATCTCTCGACCCGGGCATGAGCTTGGAAAACCATTTTCAGCTCTTCGAACATCTCATATGCTCCATGTCTCTCAAAACGCTTTTGGAGCCCCGGCTCTAGGTTGTAAAGCATGCCGCACTGAACGAGGGAGTAGTCATCGGTACGTGCCTGCCAAGCGTTCATAACGTCTTGTTCTGCAGGGAGAACAGGTGCGTCACCCAGCGGTGCTTGTAGGACATAATCTTTCTTGGCAGCTATGAGGATGATCCTCAGGTTCCGGACCCAGTCCGTGTAGTTGCTGCCATCGTCTTTCAACTTAATTTTCTCTAGGAACGCGTTGAAGTTGAGGACTACGTTGGCCATTTGATCTACAAGGCATATTGTAAAATATTTAGACTAAGTTCATGATAATTAAGTTCATCTAATCAAATTATAATGAACTCCCACTTAGATAGACATCCCTCTTTTAGTCATCTAAGTATAACATGATTCGAGTTAACTAGGCCGTGTCCGATCATCACGTGAGACGGACTAGTCAACGTCGGTGAACATCTTCATGTTGATCGTATCTCCTATACGACTCATGCTCGACCTTTCGGTCTTCTGTGTTCCGAGGCCATGTCTATGCACATGCTAGGCTCGTCAAGTTAACCCTAAGTGTTTTGCATGTGCAAAACTGTCTTACACCCGTTGTATGTGAATGTAAGGATCTATCACACCCGATCATCACGTGGTGCTTCGAAACGACGAACTTTAGCAACGGTGCACAGTTAGGGGAGAACACTTCTTGAAATTGTTTTGAGGGATCATCTTATTTACTACCGTCGCTCTAAGCAAACAAGATGAAAAACATGATAAACATCACATGCAATCAAATAATAATAGTGACATGATATGGCCAATATCAGACAGCTCCTTTGATCTCCATCTTGGGGTCCATGATCATCTTGTCACCGGCATGACACCATGATCTTCATCATCATGATCTCCATCATTGTGTCTCCATGAAGTTGCTCGCCAACTATTACTTCTACTACTATGGCTAACGCGTTTAGCAATAAAGTAAAGTAATTTACATGGCGTTTCTCAATGACACGCAGGTCATACAAAAAATAAAGACAACTCCTATGGCTCCTGCCGGTTGTCATACTCATCGACATGCAAGTCGTGATTCCTATTACAATAGCATGAACATCTCATACATCACATATAGATCATTCATCATTCATCACAACTTCGCCGTATCACATCACAAAGCACTTGCTGCAAAAACAAGTTAGACGTCCTCTAATAGTTGTTTGCAAGTTTTACGTGGCTGAAGTAGGGTTCTAGCAAGAACGTTTTCTTACCTACGTGAAAGCCACAACGTGATTTGTCAACTTCTATTTACCCTTCATAAGGACCCTTTTCATCGAATCCGCTCCAACTAAAGTAGGAGAGTCAGACACCCGCCAGCCACCTTATGCAACTAGTGCATGTTAGTCAGTGGAACCGGTCTCACGTAAGCGTACGTGTAAGGTTGGTCCGGGCCGCTTCATCCCACAATACCGTTGAAGCAAGATAAGACTAGTAGCGGCAAGAAAGTTGACAACATCAACGCCCACAACAAATTGTGTTCTACTCGTGCAAGAGAACTACGCATAGACCTAGCTCTGATACCACTGTTGGGGAACGTTGCAGAAAACAAAAATTTTCCTACAGTTTCACCAAGATCCATCTATGAGTTCATCTAGCAACGAGTGATTAGATGCATCTACGTACCTTGTAGATCGCTAGCGGAAGTGTTCAAAGAACAGGGATGATGTAATCGAACACGACGTGATCCAAATCACCGGAGATCCTAGCACCGAACGGACGGCACCTCCGCGTTCAACACACGTACGGAACAGCCACGTCTCCTCCTTCTTGATCCACCAAGGGGAGAGGAGAGGTTGAGGGAGATGGCACCAGCAGCAGCACGACGGCGTGGTGTTGATGGAGCTGCAGTACTCCGGCAGGGCTTCGCCAAGCGCAAGGGAGGAGGAGGAGGTGTTGGAGAGGGAGAAGGAGGCAACCAAAGGCGTGGGATGAAAGCCCTCCTTCCCCCAATATATATAGGAGGGCCAAGGGGGGGGCGCCGGCCCTAGGAGATCCAATCTCCTAGGGTGGGGCGGCGGCCAAGGGGGTTTCCCTCCCCCCCAAGGCACCTAGGAGGTGCCTTCCCCTCCCAGGACTCTTCCTCCCTTGAAACCCTAGGTGCATGGGCCTCTTGGGGCTAGTGCCCTTGGCCCATGTAGGCCAAGGCGCACCCCCTACAGCCCATGTGCTCCCCCGGGATGGGTGGCCCCACCCGATGGACCCCCGGGACCCTTCCGGTGGTCCCGACACAATACCGATGACCCCGAAACTTGTCCCGATGGCCGAAACAGGACTTCCCATATATAAATCTTTACCTCCGGACCATTCCGGAACTCCTCGTGACGTCCGGGATCTCATTCGGGACTCCGAACAACATTCGGGTTACTGCATATACATATCCCTACAACCCTAGCGTCACCGAACCTTAAGTGTGTAGACCCTACGGGTTCGGGAGACATGTAGACATGACCGAGATCGCTCTCCGGTCAATAACCAACAGCGGGATCTGGATACCCATGTTGGCTCCCACATGCTCCACGATGATCTCATCGGATGAACCACGATGTCGAGGATTCAAGCAACCCCGTATGCAATTCCCTTTGTCAATCGATATGTTACTTGCCCGAGATTCGATCGTCGGTATCCCAATACCTCGTTCAATCTCGTTACCGACAAGTCACTTTACTCGTACCGCAATGCATGATCCCGTGACCAGACACTTGGTCACTTTGAGCTCATTATGATGATGCATTGCCGAGTGGGCCCAGTGATACCTCTCCGTCATACGGAGTGACAAATCCCAGTCTCGATCCGTGTCAACCCAACAGACACTTTTGGAGATACCTGTAGTGCACCTTTATAGTCACCCAGTTACTTTGTGACGTTTGGTACACCCAAAGCACTCCTACGATATCCGGGAGTTACACGATCTCATGGTCAAAGGAAAAGATACTTAACATTAGAAAAGCTCTAGCAAATGAACTACACGATCTCACGCTATGCTTAGGATTGGGTCTTGTCCATCACATCATTATCCTAATGATGTGATCCCGTTATCAATGACATCCAATGTCCATAGCCAGGAAACCATGACTATCTATTGATCAATGAGCTAGTCAACTAGAGGCTTACTAGGGACATGTTGGTGTCTGTTATTCACACATGTATTACGATTTTCGGATAATACAATTATAGCATGAATAAAGACAATTATCATGAACAAAGAAATATAATAATAATGCTTTTATTATTGCCTCTAGGGCATATTTCCAACAATAACATCAACGCATAAAACCTAGGCTCTGATACCACTGTATATAAATGTAGTAATTTCAAAAAATTTCCTACGCACACGCAAGATCATGGTGATGATATAGCAACGAGATGGGAGAGTGTTCGTCCACGTACCCTCGTAGACCGTAAGCGGAAGCGTTAGCACAATGCGGTTGATGTAGTCGTACGTCTTCATGATCCGACCGATCCAAGCACCGAACGTACGGGGCCTCCGAGTTCAGCACACATTCAGCTCGATGACGATCTCCGGCCCTCCGATCTAGCAAAGGCTCCGGAGATGAGTTCCGTCAGCACGACGGCGTGGTGACGATGATGATGTTCTACCGGTGCAGGGCTTCCCCTAAACTCCGCGACAATATGACCGAGGTGGAATATGGTGGAAGGGGGCACCGTACACGGCTAAGGAACGATCCGTAGATCAACTTGTGTGTCTATGGGGTGCCCCCCGCCCCGTATATAAAGGAGCCAGGGGGGAGGAGGCCGCCGGCCAAGGAGGGCGCGCCAAAGGGGGGAGTCCTACTCCCACCGGGAGTAGGACTCCCTCTTTCCAAGTAGGAGTAGGAGAAGGGGGGAAAGAGGAGGAAGAGGGGAAGGAAAGGGGGGGGGGGGCGCCGCCCCCTTCCCTTGTCCTATTCGGACTAGGAGGGGGAGGGGCGCGCGGCCCCCTCCTGGCTCCTTCCCTCTTCTCCCTCTTGGCCCATGTAGGCCCATTAACCCCCCGGGGGTTTCCGGTAACCTCCCGGTACTCCGGTAAAATGCCGATTTCACCCGGAACTATTCCGATGTCCAAACATAGGCTTCCAATATATCAATCTTTATGTCTCGACCATTCCGAGACTCCTCGTCATGTCCGTGATCACATCCGGGACTCCGAACAAACTTCGGTACATCAAAACTTATAAACTCATAATAAAACTGTCATCGAAACGTTAAGCGTGCGGACCCTACGGGTTCGAGAACTATGTAGACATGACCTAAAACCATTCTCGGTCAATAACCAATAGCGGGACCTGGATGCCCATATTGGTTCCTACATATTCTACGAAGATCTTTATCGGTCAAACCGCATAACAACATACGTTGTTCCCTTTGTCATCGGTATGTTACTTGCCCGATATTTGATCGTCGGTATCCAATACCTAGTTCAATCTCGTTACCGGCAAGTCTCTTTACTCGTTCTGTAATACATCATCTCATAACTAACTCATTAGTTATAATGCTTGCAAGGCTTAAGTGATGAGTATTACCGAGAGGGCCCAGAGATACCTCTCCGACAATCGGAGTGACAAAACCTAATCTCGAAATACGCCAACTCAACATGTACCTTCAGAGACACCTGTAGTACTCCTTTATAATCACCCAGTTACGTTGTGATGTTTGGTAGTACCCAAAGTGTTCCTCCGGTAAACGGGAGTTGCATAATTCTCATAGTTACAGGAACATGTATAAGTCATGAAGAAAGCAATAGCAGAATACTAAACGATCATGTGCTAAGCTAACGGGATGGGTCATGTCAATCACATCATTCTCCTAATGATGTGATCCCATTAATCAAATGACAACACATGTCTATGGTTAGGAAACATAACCATCTTTGATTAATGAGCTAGTCAAGTAGAGGCATACTAGTGACTATATGTTTGTCTATGTATTCACACATGTATAATGTTTCTGGTTAATACAATTCTAGCATGAATAATAAACATTTATCATGATACGAGGAAATAAATAATAACTTTATTATTGCCTCTAGGGCATATTTCCTTCAGGAATACCCCGTCGATCAGCTCCACCGATATGTCCAGATCCTCTTGGGAGGTCGGATCGAGGAACCATTCCGGATCCTCGGGTTGTGGAGGCGGGCTGTTTATATCCTTTACGGCCCGGCGCAGTTCCTGCGCCGAAATCACAAAATTAGATACTTGACTATGGGAGTATGGATCAGATAGGCAAAAATAAATGTCCGCTTACCCAGCTTGGAGGATTGTTCATAGAAAATCCGCCCTGCGGATTGACGCGGAGAAATTCCTCCTCTTCTCCCTTGTACAATGCGGACAAGATCTTCATCAGATCGGCGACCGATCCCGGCCCCTTACAGCCGCAGCGGGTGGCATCATCCTCCCCGTTGAAATCCCACATGGGGTGGCCTCTATACTGGAGCGGCTGCACCCCCCGCATAATGCATGTGCCCATGACCCCGATCATGGTCAGTCCGGAATGAGCTAACAGCCTAATTCAGCTCATCAGGTAAAGGACGTCCTTGTCATTTTCCTTCTGAGGGCTCCATGGACGCCAGCTTAGGCGTTTCTTCAAAGGAGCGTTATTGAACTTAGGGAGGCCGATCCGAATAGGGTCCGGCAGGGGGACATCTTCTATATAAAACCATTCCGAAGGCCAGTCTTCGGACGCCTTCTTCGGGGTTCCAGATAGATATTCGGTCCCGGCGATGCGCCATAGTTCGGCTCTGCCCACTTGATATATCGACCCCTCTTGAGAACGGGGCACAAGGCAGAACAGCTTCTTCCACAGTGCAAAATGAGGCTCGATGCCCAAAAACAGCTCGCAAAGGGCCATGAAGCCCGCAATATGCAAAATGGAGGCAGGCGTAAGGTTGTGCAACTGGAGGCCGTAGAACTCCAGGAGCCCCCGGAGAAATGGATGAATTGGAAATCCAAGCCCTCTTATCAAATAAGAGACAAGGCATACCCGCTCTCCTTTGGAGGGGCTGGGGACGCTCTCCGCTTGTTTTCCGCCCTTATAGGTGGCGAGTCCGGCTCGAACCGGAACCATGAAGGCTGGGGGAAGAAATCCCTTGGTTTGGAGTGTCACTAACTCGTTGTACGGGACGGAGCATCTCTCCCAATCTCCAGGCCGAGGGCTGGGAGGGCGAGAGGAGGAGCCGCGTTGACTGTCCATGATGGAGTGGATTTCTGCCAGATGCGCTCTAATGAATGCTCACGAAGGGAGGATGGTGTGATTCGGATCTAGATCCTCGTCTCTTTTATAGGCAGCTCATTTTCGCAGCTAGGGGGGTAAATGTAAAAATACCCTGACTTTTCGCATTCGTTCAACACGTGGAAGACGACCATTATTGGGCGTGGAAGCCGAGGAGCGCAATATTCACAGGAAGCCGGACGCTATTCAACAGGTACACAGGATTTGGAGAAGAACCCGCCTTGCAATGCCGAAGACAATCTACACGCCGGACTCATTGCCATTGAAGCCTGGTTCGGGGGCTACTGAGGGAGTCCCGGATTAGGGGGTGTCCGGATAGCCGAACTATCACCTTTGGCCGGACTCCTGGACTATGAAGATACAAGATTGAAGACATCGTGCCGTGTCCGGATGGGACTTTCCTTGGCGTGGAAGGCAAGCTTGGCGATACGGATATGTAGATCTCCTACCATCGTAACCGACTCTGTGTAACCCTAACCCTCTTCGGTGCCTATATAAACCGGAGGGTTTTAGTCCGTAGGACGAACAACAATCATACCATAGGCTAGCTTCTAGGGTTTAGCCTCTTTGATCTCGTGGTAGATCTACTCTTGTACTACCCATATCATCAATATCAATCAAGCAGGAGTAGGGTTTTACCTCCATCGAGAGGGCCCGGACCTGGGTAAAAACATCGTGTCCCTTGTCTCCTGTTACCATCCGCCTAGACGCACAGTTCGGGACCCCCTACCCGAGATCCGCCGGTTTTGACACCGACATTCGGTGTTCACCCATTTGGATGCGGAAGAGATTCTACGGATCCCGCTTTGCACTCGCCGGGTGGGAGATTTTCTAGGCCTGGCATGAGGAGCCTCGAGGTAATTTCAGCGTTCGTTCTGCTTACCGAATGATACTAAAAACGAAACATAGCAGGGAGGCTTGGTTAGCTGAGGAGGACGGTACATCTTATGAGCATCAAGACACCAAGAAGTGGTCCATGATCTGGCACATGCAAGTACCATCCAAACTTAAGGTGTTCGTGTGGCAGCTAGCCCGTCATTCCATGCCCACGGGATCGGTCCTCAAACGTCGTCATATGGCAACAGATGACACTTGTTCGCTATGTGGGGCGACTGATACATGGAAACATGCCCTCATTTCATGTCCGATGGCAGCAAGTGTTTGGGCTTTGGCTCTGGATGAGTTGGTCCAGCATATGGTTGAGCGCGAGGAGGATGGTCCGAAAGAGTGGCTGTTTTCACTACATGAATTATTGACGAATGACCTTTTTGATCGCCTGGTGGTGATGCTCTGGGCACTTTGGTATGCGAGGCGTAAAGCAATTCACGAGAATATATTTCAGGCACCATACTCTGTCAACAACTTCATATCAAAATATTTGGATGAACTACGAGTGACCCAACAGAGGCAATCTTCCTTTGCCCCTTCTACCAGCGCCCGACCAGCGCGGTGGCTTGCACCGCCATCAGGTTACGTGAAGTTTAACGCCGATGCAGTGGTAACCAGAAACGGTGGGACAGTGGGGGTGATTTGTAGAGACGACAGAGGTATGTTTATGGGAGCCTCGACTCTTTCTTTTAGATACATTGTGGATCCCCCGACTTTGGAAGCACTTGCTATTAGAGAGGCACTTGCACTGGCAGATGATCTCTATCTGAGGCGCATCCAAGTGGCATCGGACTGCAAAATGGTGGTGCAGGACATACACAAGGAGAATTTGGCAAGCTACGGAGCAATCATTCATGAGATAGTCGAACATTCTTTAGATTTTGATTTCTGTAATTTCAGTCATGAGTTTAGGAGCTCAAATTTTAAAGCTCACAACTTAGCGAAGCATGCTTTATCTCTCGGTGGTGGCCGCCATGTTTGGTTAGGTCATCCTGGGAATTTACCATCTGTCCCTATAAACATTGTGACGACTTAATAAAAGCTTCATGATGTTACTATGAGAAAACTCGTTTTTTTACGTACTACTCCCTCCGTCCGCAAATACTTGTCATCAAAATGGATGAAAGAAGATGTATCTAGACATATTTTAGTTCTAGATACACCCATTTTTATTTGTTTTGATGACAAGTATTTTCGGACGGAGGAAGTATAAGAAAACTCGTTGAGTCTAGAGAAACGGTGTGAAGATTAGTATACTTAGCCACGAACCCTTGGTCACGCCATGCCGGACAAGTTTGATTTCTTCCAAGAAAGCAAAATCTCCATGGTTTTCCATGCCGCATTTATTCCACACCAGCTTTGCATTTGACTTTTTTGCCATGATGAGATGAGAAGGACATATACAAAAGAAAACAAATTCCTTCCGCAAAAAGAAACGTTCTCCGCCACCCAAACGACCGAACCCCGAACGAACGGACGGGGCGAGGCCGCTCGAGCCGTCCAGAATCTTCCGGCCCGCCACCCCGGGCCCACCGCCAGCCACACACCCATCCCGTTGGAGAATGACGGAAACGCCCCCGCCCCCCATTTCTTTCCCCTTCCCCAAGCCGTTGCGGCGGGCCCCCGGGGGTTTAAGAGCAGAGGCCGCCTCCCGCTAGGGTTTTTCGGATCTCACCTCTGCCCCTTTTCTCCATCCCCGACTCGCCGCCGCCGCCGGGAGCCGACGACCCAACAAGCTCGCGCGCCAGCCATGGCCATCGGATCTCTCCTCGCCTCGCGGCTGGCCAGGTCCGGCCACGCCCTCGCCACGC
>NC_057807.1:457289186-457317351 GCF_018294505.1 Triticum aestivum | reverse complement strand
CCCCCCTCTCTCCGCATCCCTGCGTGCTTGCATTTTCTTCTTGTTCCGCTGCCGGGCGCTGGTCTCGTGTTGGATCGGCGCGCGGATTTGGGCGTCCGTTGTTCCTCCTGTGATGTTGATCTGATGTGTTTTTGTGCTCCGCCGTGTGATCTGACCAGGCTCCCCGGACCCACCAACATCATCACGAGGCGTCTCCCCTGCTCTCCAGGCTCGGAGCCGTGGCCCGCGCTTTCAGGTAATCCGCCATGTTGGATGTGTAGATCGTCTACTGTGTGCTGTTTGTATCGGTCTGCTTCTTGCTTGTTCGGTATTGAGACGGTTGTATGTTCTGCGCCTGTGCAGCTCAAGGCCCGCTGCCGCAGATGTCATCGGGATCGATTTGGGGACGACAAACTCATGTGTCTCCGTCATGGAAGGCAAGGTGTGATCCTGTTCCCTAATCACTCCGACTCTGAATTTTTCCATGTTCTCTGTATTATTAGACAGTTTAACAGCACTAGCATGTCTTGAATTTGTAAAGCAATAGCTGTTTCCAGATGCAATTAATAGTATATCTTGAAATGCTGTGAAGTTCCAGTTTGATGACTTTACTTCTAATTGGTAGTAGTATTGAATTATTGACGATGCTAGTAAAATGTTGTTAAGTTGCAGCTTGATGTATATACATGCTTTTAATTGGTTGTGAACTGGTGACACTATCAATTAAACTGTTCAATTTGTTTGTACAGACACCACGAGTGATTGAGAATGCTGAAGGTGCGAGGACAACACCCTCCATTGTTGCCACAAACAACAAAGGCGAGATCTTGATCGGCATCACTGCCAGTCGGCAGGCAGTGACAAATGCCGAGAACACAGTTCGTGGGTCAAAGCGCCTGATTGGTAGAGCTTTTGATGACCCCCAAACACAGAAGGAAATGAAGATGGTGCCTTACAAGATTGTCAGGGGAACAAATGGTGATGCCTGGGTGGAGATGGCTGGGAAATCATACTCCCCAAGCCAGATTGGTGCCTTTGTTCTTACCAAGATGAAGGAAACTGCAGAGGCTTACCTTGGCAAGTCGGTCTCCAAGGCTGTTATTACAGTCCCAGCTTATTTCAATGATGCTCAGCGTCAGGCCACCAAGGATGCTGGTAGGATTGCTGGGTTGGACGTGATGAGGATTATCAATGAGCCCACTGCTGCAGCTCTGTCGTATGGAATGAACAACAAGGAGGGCCTGATTGCTGTATTTGACTTGGGTGGTGGCACATTTGATGTATCAATCCTTGAGATTTCTAATGGCGTTTTTGAGGTAAACTCCTTTCTTCAGATGACTCCACTAAATATCCTAATAGTATTTTTAAACATGTGTTCTGATCATTGTACCTGTATCTTGTGTTCTTGTTCAGGTCAAGGCGACCAATGGAGATACTTTCCTTGGTGGTGAGGACTTTGATGCTACATTGCTCAACTACCTGGTTAGTGAATATAAGAACTCTGACAACATTGATCTGAGCAAGGACAAGTTGGCCCTGCAAAGGCTCAGGGAAGCTGCTGAGAAGGCGAAGGTTGAGCTTTCCTCGACTCCACAGACTGAAATTAATCTCCCCTTCATCACAGCAGATGCCTCTGGTGCGAAGCATTTCAACATTACCTTGACCAGATCAAAGTTTGAGTCTCTTGTGGGCAATCTCATTGAGAGAACTCGCATCCCATGCACAAACTGCCTCAAGGATGCTGGTGTTTCTGCAAAGGAGATTGATGAGGTTCTACTGGTTGGTGGTATGACAAGGGTGCCAAAGGTCCAGGATATTGTTTCTCAGATATTCGGCAAGTCTCCAAGCAAGGGTGTCAATCCTGATGAGGCTGTTGCCATGGGAGCTGCCATTCAGGGTGGCATCTTGAGGGGTGATGTGAAGGAGCTCTTGTTGCTGGATGTAACACCCCTTTCCCTTGGTATTGAGACTCTTGGAGGCATCTTCACAAGGCTAATCAACAGGAACACCACAATTCCAACCAAGAAGAGCCAGACCTTCTCCACTGCTGCAGATAACCAGACGCAGGTTGGAATCAAGGTGCTTCAGGGTGAGAGGGAGATGGCCACAGATAACAAGCTTCTTGGTGAATTCCAGCTTGAAGGTATTCCACCAGCCCCGAGGGGTATGCCACAGATCGAGGTCACTTTTGACATTGATGCCAATGGTATTGTCAAGGTGTCAGCAAAGGACAAGTCCACTGGCAAAGAGCAGGATATCACCATCAAATCTTCAGGTGGTTTGTCTGACAGTGACATTGAGAAGATGGTGAAGGAGGCGGAGCTAAATTCTCAGAGGGATCAGGAAAGGAAGTCGTTGATTGACCTCAGGAACTCTGCAGATACCACCATCTACAGCATCGAGAAGAGCGTCAGCGAGTACAAAGACAAGGTCCCTGCTGAAGTCGTCACGGAAATCCAGTCTGCTGTCTCTGATCTGAGAGCAGCAATGGCTGGTGATGATTCGGACGCCATCAAGCAGAAGCTGGAGGCGGCGAACAAGGCAGTCTCAAAGATTGGACAGCACATGCAGGGTGGTGGCGGCGCTGCCGGCGGCGACAGCGGCAGCAGTGGTGGTGGCGACCAGACTCCGGAAGCTGAATACCAGGACCCCAAGGAGGCCAAGATGTAGATTTGTTCTGCATCAGGTTTCTTCTACTTTTTTGTGTACCCAGTTTAGGAAGTTAATATCTTTATCCTACCTCCGTCTGCTTAGGTTTCTAAGAGGGCTACGACGATACCTGTAACATTTTTGCAATTGTTCGAATTGCGGATAAATTGTGAGAGGAGCAAACTCATAACCTATATTGGTTAATATATTTGGCCATTTGCCACATTGTCTTTCTACGTACCTTGTTTTTGCAAGTTCCTGATGTCTGGTATTGTTTGTTTATTTATTTATTTTATTTATTTATTTTATTTATTTATTATAAGCTGCTGATATCTTTCTTTTTACTAAGCTTTTTATATCTGATATGTTCACTATAACAATGTGTCAGTGTCCAACATGTCTTGGTCTTAGAGTTCTGACTTGTTTGATATCATGGTCTCTAATGCAAACTGAAATACAACCGCTCATAATCTGGATGAGAATTGGCATTGCTGCTTGCAGTGCCGCTGGAACACCTTCACCTGTAGACATCCAACCCTGCGTATTTAACGCTGTAGACACCTTCACCTGTAGACACCTTCACCTGTAGACATCCAACCCTGCGTATTTAACGCATTCTCCATCAGTAGCAGCTTGAGTATTATTGTTGTTGTGACTGTAGTTTTGGACTATTCTTGTGCTAAGGCCGTGTTACACCACCTCCTGTGGTGCATAATGATGATTCTTGCTACTCCCTCTGATCCATATTATCGCCTCCAACAGATTTGTGATGTAGAACTCCAACTCCAATAGATGGTGCATATGTGAAGATGTAAAACCGGATGTGCGGCTGTGTACAACCAATGTACAGCCAATATACAACCGCATTTGAACATCAAACTCATCATGTAAAGCAATGTTTTCAGATTTGTACAACCAAAAGTGCATCATATCAGTCAAACTTTATAATCCTACAACCAAAAGTGCATCATATCAAACAAAGTTCTTGGTCCAATAAATTAAAATGCACATAAATATTCTTCACACCTCAAAAATAAACAAAATTCATTATAAAGTAAAAGGGTGATCAAGTCATTACAATATTTGGACATGATTTGATCATGAAAAAAATTTCCATTGGAAATTAAGATGACCAAAACCCTATTGCAAAATTCACAAGTGATGGGATGAACAGAGCGTAATTTTGTACTCGTTCCGTCCCAAAATTCTTGTTTTAGATTTGTCTAAATACGGATGTATCAAGTCACGTTTTGGTATTAGATACATCCGTATCTAGACTAATCTAAGACAAGAATTTTGGGACGGAGGGAGTAGAAAATTCATCTATCACTTTAAAACCAAATGAGAACAAAATCTGAAGATCATGGGAAGAAATTAACTGGGCTGCCATGAAGAAATGATAAATCCTGAGGATTGTGGGGCTGCTATGCATTCTTAAGGATGGAAGTTGCACCATCGATTTAGCACATCACTCGTGTTTGTTCGCATAATAATTAAAGGAGGGCTCACGGGCAGATGACATGCATGGGTAAACTTTCCATGGTGATGATTAAAGCGGAGCATCGATCATGCGTTAAAATCCCATTAAACCGGAAGCACAAGAAAGTATCCAATAGACAAGACGACTGAGCAACACAAAGAGACTGAATAAATAGCATATACTTGAAGGGAAGGCTTTGGATAAGAGTATTTATAAATGGAATTTCATGGAAGGATTTTGCACGCGGGTGAGTAAAGAGATGTTAATGTCTGCATCCGGCGTCTGAATATTGCACTTTCTTCAACTAGTAAGCTTGCACGTGCAACGCACGTCTCACTTGACATCAAATAATTATCAAAATAGTTGTCAAATATTTACATAGTTTTTCATCCATACATGGACACACGGACACATGAAGGAGGCACCAAATAAGATGAAAGCTTGACCCAGTTATATGTAACATATGGTGCTACTGCCTAGTGATCACTTATTAGCTTTTTCCGTAGCCATGCTATAAGTCCCCTTAGTTTTCACCTAGCTCCATGAATGTATTTATAGAGAATTTGCATTACAAGTCACCTAGAAGAGACAAATATCCAAATTGAAACTTCAGAGCCAAATTAGAGTGTGCAGACATCCAAGTCCTCACTTTGCATGTCCAAAGTAAGTCGAGATCAAGAAGAAGAAAATGTTAAGAAACATAACACATGTCTACCCAAAATGGAAATGTCTAAATATAATAAAAAATATCTGGTAGTATGGTAATATTTGACATGCCATAATTATTCTTTATTTCTCAATTATTATCACAAAGAAAAATCAATAAAAAGACAACAAACTAAAATGATATTTATAATATACTCATGGGATCATAGCTATATTTTAGCAGTTCATCCTCCTGCTTTTCCTCTCCTTTTCCTCTTATTTGCTTCCCAACCATTCCTCTCCTCTTTACTCAAACGCTCCTCCTCAGTTTCCTGAAAATCAAGAAACTGGAACTCCTATTTCTACTTACTTCAGGAAGTGGCAAACCGCAAAGCTCGGCATACCTATTGCCGAGTATCAAAGTTAAACTGCTGTAGTTATAAAGGTTGTAGACACTTTGCTTCATACGGGTAATAAATATTAAGTACTACATGTAATTCTATTACCATAAATTATATTTTCTTTTTGTATAATTCGTCATACTCTCCATATCATAGGTGCAATGTCACATGAAAGGTTTTGAGATCATTTTCGTAGTTAGAGACTTACGCTTCAAATATTTGCGAGGTTAGTAAGCAAAAGGTTGCCTGTCGCAGCGTCCTCATTTCTCTCGGGCCAATCAAGATGATTCAACACTGCGCCCTGACCCACCTTCCAGTAATGCAACTAAATGAGAAAAAAGAAGAGATGTTAGCTAATAACAGCTTCATATGTTGAAAAATCTGTCCATTTTTGCATGGTTTAGGTAACTACAACAAGTACATGCAACCTACAATAATGTACTCTTCTCACTTACTCCACTCGTACCTATACTCCATAGAGACTGGCAAGTACCAGCTACAACATCAATGGAACAGAACCATGCAAGTGAAACAATATGGGATGATATACCTGTTATCACCGAATTAAACATGTATCACTAAATATCGGATGCTATAGCTGCAACATTAGTTCCGTTGGATTCCATTCAGCCCTGCTTTTCCTGAATCTGTGGAACCTGCACCACATCGTGCCCATCGACAGAAGAGAAGTGGGTAAAAGTTCAGATACATGCTTGTACTCAATTCAAAGAGGGGACAAAAATGCATCTTATCCATCGGCCCATCCGGAAAGGAGAGAGAGTGCCATACCACTTACTCCAGTATTAGGTGGAAGGTGCCTTGAATTGGAAGGTCCAATACCAGGATGGGGGCTCCGGGTCTCTGACTTATCTCCGGCGGCGATGGCTCATGCGCCTGTGCCGGCGGTGGGTGTCTCTCCGGCGACGACAGCCGCGACGGGGTGCTGGCGGGAGCGGTAGAGGCAGGCTGTGAAGGCTGCAGGTGTAAGAATAGCGGTGCACTGCGGAAGCAGCAGGGGCGCGGCGGCGACGGGGCGGGCTCGTAGTCGTCATCATGCTTTTGTGCAATATCTACAAATGAAGTTCAGCAGAAAGACCACAAACAAGCCTGACAAAGAAGTTTAGTAAAACCACAAACAAGCCTGACAAACAAATGAAGTTTCTACCGTTGTTTGGTATTGCTACGAACAAGTGCAGAGCAACCTCAACCAAAAAAACATGTGCTTTTTCCTCACTGTCGACCACATGAACGAGCGCAATTTATTTCAGCCGTCGCCACAACTTGCGAGGAGCTCCCCACCCGGCCGCAGGCTCCATGGATGAGAACGCCATGAGTTGAAGCAAGCAAACGAGACAAAGTAGATAAAACCAGAGAGTAATCAGGATATGTTTCCTCCAATTCCAAATATACCTGCTCGTAGATACGACTGCACAGCGGCACCTGAGCAAACTGAGTGCCGCTCTGGCATGCTCCCGGCTCCTTCCGTGTGGCCGTCGCCCCAGCTCCACCCCCCTTCTTGATCCTCCCTCCTCAACACGACAGCGCCGCCGCGGTCGAGACTTTGCTCCGTGGTCCATGGTGACACTGCCGCGGGGGAAGGAATGGTGGGAGGGAGCCTCGGGGCACTCTGGATGGAGAGATGGCACGGCGGCAAGTGTGAGGCGCCGGGAGGACCTTATGGAGCAGCAACAAAAAAGGGTCAGACAAATTAAAACGCGATTTCATTTTTTTTCTTCTGAAAACCAAAGGAGGATAAACTAAGAATATTTTTTTTGAAAGATCCAGCTTGGCTGGCTTTTCATGTTGATCATAGCAGGAAGCAGTGGAGAAAAGTCAAATACATGGGGTGATCGGAATGATCAAAGGAATAACTGAAAACTGGAAACCGGAAACTGAAGAAAAAACATGGCGACACGTCTCAACGCCAGCTCTACTCAGCCTATCCCTTCCGGTGGCAGCGTGAATGGATGCATCAGGCATGTTGCTCCGGCCTGCCTCCATAGCTCGATGCCTCGCCTGATGGCCTGCAAGATTACTGTCTCATATGCCTCCTTCCCCCTGAAAGTGCAATCGTTCCTGTGTTTCCAAATTTCCCAGGCTGCTAGCATTGTGAGTGACTTTATGCCCTTCCTGAACACTGGTTCTGAGGCCTGGACAATGCTCATGATCCTCTCGGCGCTGCTTGTGGGCTGTTCATCAGGCTGCAAACGCAGAGCTTCACAGCCCTTCCAAAACGAAATGATGTTCCAAATTGTGAGAGTGAAGGGGCAGGACCAGAAGATGTGGTCAGCCGTCTCGAGGTTTCTGAAGCAGAACTGACAGAAGTATGCATTAGGCCATCCTCTTCGCTGCAGTCGATCATTGCACCAGAGCCTATTTAGCAGGAGCAGCCAAAAGAAAATCTTCAGTTTCCCTGGCGCCCAAGTCTTCCAGATTAGCTGCGGGTATGTGGAGTTGAGGTTCGCTTGGAATTGCGCCCGGTAAGCCGAAGCAGCAGTGTAGCAGCCGGTGCCCTCCAAGTTCCATCTGATCTCGTCACTCGTGTCAGAAACGAGGCTTACGGGCAGCAGTCGTAGCAGTCTTGCCAGGGCAACGCAGTCCCGTACTATTTGATCTGTCTGCCCGTGCGAAAGGTCGAGGATCCATTGATCATCCCGTATGGCATCTGCTACCGATCTGTTCTTCCTCCTGGAGTGCTGGTACAACGCTGGAAAGAGGAGGTGCAGTGCACCGGCCTGGTGCCAGGAGTAGGTCCAAAACCTTGCCGTCTGTCCATTACCAATCGTAACCGAGGTGGCCGTGCTGAAAAACAACCGATCAGAGGCAGTGCACGGCACCTCCATGCCCACCCATGGCTTTTCTGGGTGCTTCCAGGATTGCCATAGCCAACGTTGCCGCAGGGCCCTGCTAAAGCACTCAAGGTTAAGGATGCCAAGTCCCTGCTTATCCACCGGTGAGCACACTTTGCTCCAGCTAACTTTGCATTTGCCTCCGGAAAGCTCATTCTCTTGTGCCCACAGGAAGTGCCGCCTGACCTTGTCAATTTCTCTGAAGAATTTCTTGGGCATGCGAAGCACTGTCATTGCAAACGCAGGGATTGCAGTTAGGACTGCTCTGACGAGGACTCGCCGGCCCGCAATGGACATAAGCATGCCCTTCCATCCCGCTAGCCGCGCTCTGATTCGGTCCAAAACATACTGGAGGTGCACAAGTCTAGTTCTAGTCAGAGTTAGCGGGAGCCCCAAGTACTTTAGCGGGAAATTTGTGATGATTCCTCCAAAGCTTTGTAGAATTTGCTGGACATCCAGTTCTTCACATCTGATTGGGGTCGCTGTTGATTTATGCCTGTTAATCTTTAGACCCGTGGCCTCGCCGAACAGGTTCAGTATGGTGGTTAGCACCTCCATCTCTTCTTTCACTGGGTTCATGAACACCACTGCGTCATCTGCGTACAGGCTAACTCGCAGCTTCAACTCCCTCCTCGGCAGTGGCTGCGTCATCTGTTGTTGAACTGCTGCATCGATTAGGCGCTGCAACGGGTCAATGGCCAGAATAAACAGCAGTGGGGACATCGGGTCGCCCTGTTGCAGGCCCTTGCGGTGTTTAATCTTCCTCCTTGGCACTCCATTAAGCATGAACTCCGAGTTTGATGTTGCCAACAGCCAGGCGATCCAGTCCCTCCATCTGGCACTGAACCCCAATTCCTGCAGCAGCTCTAGCAGGTAGTCCCAGGACACGCTGTCAAAGGCTTTTGAGATGTCCAGTTTGAGTAACATCGCTGGGGTTTTGGATCGATGCAGAGCCCTCACTCCATTTTGGACATAGAGGAAACTGTCCTGTATGCATCTCGTCTTCAGGAAGGCTGACTGAGGATGGGAGACGATCTTGTTGATAACTTTGGAGAGCCGAATTGACAGCACCTTTGTGACTAGCTTTGCAAAGCAGTGGACTAGACTAATCGGGCGAAAATCTGTCATCCGCACAGCTCCATCTTTCTTCGGCAGCAGGGCAACAAAGGCCAAGTTCAAAACATCAAGGTTCCCGCCCGCCAGGCGGTAGAATTGGTGGAAAGCTGCCATGAGATCTGCACTGATGATCGACCAGCAGGCCCTGAAGAAAGTTCCATTGAAGCCATCAGGGCCTGGCGCCTTCTCCGCTGGTGACTGCATGATTGCTGCCCAGACCTCTCCCTCTGTGAATGGATTGTCCAGCCCTGCTGCTTCAACCCTTGGTAGCTGCAGCTCTCTCCAGTTCAGAGTGACGCGTCGTCCCGCGCCTGCTGCCATCATGCTGCTGAAGTGGTCGTGTATTAGCTGCTCCTTGTCACCATGCGCCGTGGCACAGCGATCGTCGCTCTGGATTGAATGGATGAAGTTTTTGCGCCTTCGGGAACAACACTTGGCATGGAAGAACTTCATGCTGGCATCGCCTGCTCGCAGCCAAAGAACCCTGGAGGCTTGCCTCCTTCTAGCCCGCTCGATTGCCGCCAGCCCCACCAGCCTTAGCTTGAGCAGTTTGCGCAGGTTGAACTCTGCAACTGACAGTGTTCGCGTCTCCTGCGCCACATCAAGTCGAAGGATGACCTCACTGGCTATATGGAATTGGGTCTTGGCGTCGCTAAACAACGATCTGCTCCATATCTTCAGATCGTGCGCCACCTTGGCCACCTTGACCTGCAGACGCGCAAACGCGCAACGCTGCTGAACCGGCCTGCTCCAGGCGCGCTCCACGGTAATGTGAAAGCACGGGAACTGTGGCTAGAAGGATTCAAATCTAAAGCGAGCACGATGGATCGGAGCTTCGCATGGCGCTAAGACCAACGGGCAGTGATCGGAGCACGCCGTGGCTGCGGCCATTAAGCCATAGGCGGGGAAGAGAAGTTCCCAGCTCATAGTGCAGAAGAATTTATCTATACTAACCAGCGTTGGGTTTTGCCGCTCGTTACTCCAGGTGAATCGCCTGTTTTTACATTTGATTTCCCGCAAGCCTGCCACATCTAGTGCCGCTCTAAACTTTCCCATGATGCGCCGTTTAAGGTTGAAATTGTTCTTATCTCTAGCTTCGTAAATTATGTTGAAATCACCAATGAGGAGCAAAGGTTCGCCAGGGGGGGGGGGGCAGATCTTGCTAGCTCCAAAAGGAAAGCATCCTCCCGACTGTCGTCTGCCGGACCATAGACCGCGGTCAGCCAAAATGTGGTGGCCGATTGCCTGATCGTTACCTTTGTAGTGATGGCAAATTCTCCTATTGCCTGGGACACGATCGAGACAATCTCGCTATCCCAAAGAATGGCCACCCCGCCCCTGGACCCGATCGCAGGCAGCACTACGCAGTCGGCTAGCCTGCTACCTCCTATATCCCTAACTAGAGCCGGCGACCAAGTGTCAATTTTCGTCTCCTGAAGACATACAATTGCTGGTCGATGCGCCGTGACCGCTTCGCAGACAGCGTCACGCTTGGCTAGCATGTTAAGCCCGCGTACATTCCAACTAACTATCGGACAGTGGTTGTCATCCATGGGAACACCTGATCATCCTCCAACGGCTACTAGTTTCATTGATTGAAGATAGAAGTACTGACCACAACAAGAACACTCCCCCAACATTCAGGGAACGTTGCTGCCCACCAATAGGCCCCAAATTGCAGCAACGCCAGCTACTCGTAACCACTAGCCCTACAAGAGAAACATCGAGCCCTAAGTCAACCCCGCTTATGGCCGGGCGCCGTTGGATAGACCTAATAGCTTGCACTAACATGACCAGACTACGGCCTCCTCGGCCACTCCATCCGCGCCGGCCATGGAGGCCGCTACGCGCAGCGCCTCCTTGTTGAGGCGAGTCAGCTTGGCGATGCAGGCGATGTCGTCGTCGGTGAGCGGCTCGTCGAATTTCCGGAGCAACTTCTCAGCAGCCTTGGTGGTCATCTTCTCCTTCGGGCCAAGTAGCCCCAGCTCGCGCACAAGTCGCAGCGTCCCCCGCTGCGCAACTGGCACCGTCGACGGATTTGCCGCCTGGCAGGCACTATGGCGCACCGGGGCAGGCGTGGCCCTGGTCTTTGGCGGGGCCGACGAGCGTCGCACCGGTGCGTCGGGCACCAGCGGCGGCTTGAAGGCTTGGAAGAGGCGCAGCAGGGCCGCGTTCAGGTCTGAATCTTCGCCCTCTGCACCCAGCTATAGGCAGCATACCTGTTGCGTTACGGCTCCGAGCTGCACCTCCACCGCTGCGGCGCGGGCCGGCTCCTTGCGACTGAGGAGGCCCACCGCAATAGCTGGGCCCGCCAAGGTTGGGCCGAAGGCGTCTGGCAGGCCCGCGTCCGCCTTGTTGACGCGGTTGACTTGGTCGTTGAACTCCAGTGGGGTCGCGACGGCGGCAGACACGTGAGCCTCCAGCTCAGCAGCCATGCAGTCGAAAGGTGGTGGCTGCGGGAGCTGGGTCTTGGCGCCGGCAAAGAAATCAGCGATCGGGTCTTGGTCCGTGGCGGCCGCAGCCGCAGCCAGCGGGGGTAGGGGGCGCGGCGCATGGAGGGTAGCACCCCCGGTGACCGCAGCTTGATGACGGGCGGAGCTGCGACGGCCGCGCGAGCTCTCCGAGCAGCGCTGCCCCGGCGGTGAGCGGCTACGGCGCCTGGAGGAGCTCTCCTGCTCCCCCACCTTCTCCTTGCCGGCGCGGCTCTGGCCTAGCAGCGTGTCCTTCCATGATCTGCGGCCGCCCTGGTCTTCTCCATCGTCATCCTTACGGCCACCGCCACGGGGCGCACCGCGGCAGCCCACATCGGCGAGCACGGCGAGCTGGCGTCGGTGCTGAGGGTCGCGCTGACCGTCCTCCACTCCTTTCTTCCAGGAGGCGACGGGGATGATCCGCGGCATGGGCCTGTCGTCGTCGTCAGACTCCGAGGAAGGCAGGCCGCTCTGCGCCGAGCGCGGCGACCGCGGCTCGTAGGGCGACCAGTCTTCGATGCGGTCCACGTGGATGAGGACGTCGTGCCGGCTCGCAGATGGTGGTGTGGCAATGACGCGTCCCGGCGGGGAGAAACCGAGCATCTCCTCCACGCGGCCCGCCCCTCGCTCCATCCGCCAGAAGGTGTGCTTGGTCGGGATGAGCCCAACATCCCACACCCACACCCAGCAGGCGAATCTTTTGGTGTGGCTCCGCTCGAAGGTGCGGCTGTTGAGGCGGTCGACGCGGCAGCCCAGGGCCTCCTCCGCCCCCTCGACGGACCAGAACTGCCGCGGCATCTTCTCAATGACCACCCGGACATGGTAGTTGAAGGTTTGCACCACCGCGTGGTCATCCTCGTGCCAGCGCTTGATGAAGAACTTGGCGCCGTCGACTGTCAGCGAGCCGAGCTTGACAACTTGGTCTTGATGGATCGGCAGGTCGAAGATGATGAGGTAGTCCTCCGGGTCGTGGCTGGTGATCCGCAGCTGGTGCGGCGGGATGCGCAGCCGCGCCTCGAGCTCCAGCCCGACCGCCATGGCACTAGAGGGCCGGCGCGCATCTGCCGCCGTGAGCAGCACCGCCTGGCGCTTGAGGACGAAGGTGGCGTGCTCCAGCGCAGGGGTGGACATCACCACCTTGCAGCTGTGCCGCGGGCGGCGCACAGGGTCGGCAACGTGGGCACCTTCCATGGCGAGGAGCGGCGGCGCGGCGGTAGCTGGTGGAGATGCGGGGGCAAAGCAGAGCCTATCCCTCGCCGGCACCCTAGCGGTGGCCGCGGCAGGGTTGCGCGTAAGTATAATTTGAAAGCATTCATGATTCATCCATGTCGATCCCACGGACCTTGGCGATCATGCCGACGCCCATCTCCATGGCGAGCTTGGCGAGGAAGAGGTCGTCGGCGAGGAGGCGCTCCCTGAACCATCTAAAGCCCAGCAGCCAATGGAGCAGCGGCGAGCGCTCCATATCCCGTGACGCGGCCGCCCTCCACGGCCATGGCGAGGTCCGCCGGCAGGCTGGAGAGCTTCCTCCCCGCCTGCGGCAGCACGAACAGCGCCTCCCCCCGGTGGCCGCCCCACTCGCCGCCGCCGTCCCCTGTTTCGTCATCCCCACCGCCGCCGCTGTTGTTGCCACCGCCGCCGTCGTTGCCGTTTTTGCCGGGGAGGGCGAGGGAGAGGAGGGTGGGGAGGTGGGGGCGGGGAATGGCACGGAGGCGGAGCAGGAGGGAGCGGAGGAGGGAGAGGCAGGAGGCGGGAGGAGGAGGAGGAGGAGGGGGCGAGAGGTCATGCGGGAGCAGGATATGAGCAACCGACGAGAGAGCATGGTGCTCTCGTGGTTTTTTTCTTCGAGCCGGGGGGACGGATGACAGGGGTGGATCATGGGATTAGTGGGCTGAGCTAACCGTGGTTTGATGCTAAACATTCCGATGATTTGGATCGTTAGATTCTTTAATTGGATGGATGAGATGAATTGGTTCTCCGCCCTCTCGTGCTTTTATAGAGGTAGTAGATAAAGGTCTGAATGTTGCATTTTTTAGAAGTTTGATGGATGAAATAATTAGCATGTGGTTTATACTGATCCGACATTATGGGACATTGTGCTTGCACATAACACATGTACTTGCACCTGCCGTCATTATTTTCCTCCCATTGCAACGCACGGGCATTTTTGCTAGTCGCCTCCAATAGATTTGTGATGTAGAACTCCAACTCCAATAGATGGTGCATATGTGAAGATGTAAAACCGGATGCGCGGCTGTGTACAACCAATGTACAGCTAATATACAAGCGCATTTGAACATCAAACTCATCATGTAAAGCAATATTTTCAGATTTCTACAACCAAAAGTGCATCATATCAATCAAACTTTATAATCCTACAACCAAAAGTGCATCATATCAAACAAAGTTCTTGGTCCAATAAATTAAAATGCACATAAATATTCTTCACACCCCAAAAATAAACAAAATTCATTATAAATTTCAAGGGTGATCAAGTCATTACAATATTTGGACACGATTCGATCATGAAAAAATTTGCATTGGAAATTAAGATGACCAATCATATTGCAAAATTCACAAGTGGTGGGATGAACAAAGCATAATTTTGTGGCAAATTCATCTATCACTTTAAACCACCAATTGGTTTTATCTTGTTTATGCTTCTTACAAAATCTATCATCTCTATAAGGCATGTCTTCACAAATTTTATGCACTCCACAAAAATTGACATGCTTATAAGAAACATTTTTGTCATGACTAGTGCAATCATCATTAGTATTTTGGATATTCATAGAGTTCATAATAACAACATTGCATATATGCTCACCATTCAAAGATTTTATGCCAAACATTTTATTGAATTCTTCTTCTAACAATTGGGCACAATTTTCCTTTCCACCATTTCACGAAGATATTAAAAAGCCGAAGCATATGAGGCAACCTCAGTTCCATATGTTTTTATTTTTCTTTTATAAACCAAACTAGTGATAAAACAAGAAAGGAAAAAGCTTACCTTCTACCGGGCGGTCGCGCGCGCCCGTCCGCCGGCTCCGTGGCCGTTTGATCGTGTGTTGATCAGACGGTCGATAGTGTCCCCGCGTTCGCCGAAGCCGCGTCTGTTTTTCTGCAACTCACCTGTTGTTTCAAGACAGTCATTCCTGCAACTGGGTAACCGTAGGGGGGCAGGGGTTCGGGGCTCGTCTGGATTAGAGGGCGAGCGACTGGATTTGGGAGCCGGCGGACGGGTGTGGCGGCGCAAGGCGTTGTGCCACCAGGCCTTATCCACCGCAGTGGCGACGATGACTTGCTCGGGATCGGCGGTGGCCGGCGATGACTCAAGCAGGTATGATTCAGAGATCAGTGGTTTCTGCAACAAAGATCTTGTTTCAGAAATAAAAAACGGTTCAGTGCTGAAGTTTTTTTTAAGCAACAGGGTCTAGATTTAGAAAATTTCTGCAATACAGGTCTTGTTTTAGAAAAAGTAGTTCGGCAGCGAGGTTTTTTTTGCAACATGGGTCTTGCTTTAGAAACATAGCCCTGGTTGCAAAAAGCGTTGGAGGAGCACACAATGTTAGAGCGTATGAGGCCAAACATTTGCAACATGACACATGTTTCAAAAACATAGTTTCAGTTTGCAAAAATCGTCAAAGGAGTGCCCAGCATGGGAGCTCATTGCCGTCATGCTGGAGTAGAGGCCGCGGATGTTCTCGAAGCAGGCCTCCTCGGTGAGCTGGATTTGCGTCAGATCCAACCATGGTGCACCATAGTCTTGCAGAAACTTCAATTTAGTTCCTGCATGCCGGCGGCGGGTGCTACGTCTTGAGCTTGCGTTGGTTTTCCTTGAAGAGGAAAGGGTGATGCAGCAATATGAGCGTAAATATTTCCCTCAGTTTTTGAGGACCAAGGTATCAATCCAGTAGGAGGCTCCTCAAAAGTCCCACACACCTACACAAACAAACAAAGAACTCGCAACCAACGCAATAAAGGGGTTGTCAATCCCTTCACGGCCACTTGCAAAAGTGAGATCTGATAGAGATAGTATGATAAGATAAATATATTTTTGGTATTTTATAATATAGATAGGAAAAGTAAAGATGCAAATAAAAGTAGATTGAAAGCTTATATGATAAAAGATAGACCCGGGGGCCATAGGTTTCACTAATGGCTTCTCTCAAGATAGCATAAGTATTACGGTGGGTGAACGAATTACTGTCGAGCAATTGATAGAAAAGCGAATAATTATGAGATTATCTAGGCATGATCATGTACATAGGCATCACGTCCGCGAAAAGTAGACCGACTCCTGCCTGCATCTACTACTATTACTCCACACATCGACCGCTATCCAGCATGCATCTAGAGTATTAAGTTCATAAGAACAGAGTAACGCATTAAGAAAGATGACATGATGTAGAGGGATAAACTCAAGCAATATGATATAAACCCCATCTTTTTATCATCGATGGCAACAATACAATACGTGCCTTGTAACCCTTTATGTCACTGGGTAAGGACACCGCAAGATTGAACCCAAAGCTAAGCACTTCTCCCATGGCAAGAAAGATCAATCTAGTAGGCCAAACCAAACTGATAATTCGAAGAGACTTGCAAAGATAACTCAATCATACATAAAAGAATTCAGAGGAGATTCAAATATTTCTCATAGATAAACTTGATCATAAACCCACAATTCATCAGAACTCGACAAACACACCACAAAAAGAGTTCAAATAGATCTCCACAAGAGAGGGGGAGAATATGGTATTGAGATCCAAAAATAGAGAAGAAGC
This sequence comes from Triticum aestivum, assembly GCF_018294505.1. Taxonomy (NCBI): domain Eukaryota; kingdom Viridiplantae; phylum Streptophyta; class Magnoliopsida; order Poales; family Poaceae; genus Triticum; species Triticum aestivum. Next base: position 457,300,971 of record NC_057807.1, on the reverse strand, counting down.
CATCTAGCTAATAACTATGGACCCGAACTAGCGCTATCGTTTAACGCCCCTAGCTAGGTATAAAAGCAAAGATAGATCTAACGAGTGCCATCTTTGGCACTAAATTCATAAGTAGCCCGCATGATAGATTCATAAGGTAATTTGACTTTATTTCTTGGAAAGTGCTCCATGCCTTTCTTTAATGGAAATTGGAATCTAATATTCCCTTCCTTCATATCAATAATCGCGCCAATCGTTCTAAGGAAAGGTCTACCAAGAATAATAGGGCAAGAAAGATTGCAATCTATATCATGAACGATAAAATCCACGGGCACCAAATTTCTATTTGCAACAATGAGAACATCATTGATCCTTCTCATAGGCTTTTTAATGGTGGAGTCCGCAAGGTGCAAATTTAAAGAGCAATCATCAAGATCATGGAAACCTAGAATATCGCATAAAGTTTTCGGAATTGTGGAAACACCAGCACCCAAATCACACAAAGAAAAACACTCATGATCTTTAATTCTAATCTTTATAGTAGGTTCCCACTCATCATTAAGTTTTCTAGGTATAGAAACTTCCAAATTAAGTTTTTCATCATAAGATTGCATCAAGGCATCAACAATATGTTTGATAAAAGCTTTATTTTGACTATAAGCATGAGGAGAATTAACAACGGATTGCAACAAGGAAATACAACCTTTTAAAGAACAATTATCATAATCAAATTCCTTGAAATCCGAGATAGTAGGTTCAATGTTATTTGAAGTTGAGGACTCTCCAATCCTACTTTTACCAAATTTAGCATCAAGATCTAAAAACTCCGAATTCTTTGGACGCCTTCTAGGCAAAGTTGATTCATCATCAGTACCATAATCATCCAAATTCATATTGCAAAACATAGATCTAATAGGAGACGCATCAATAACTTTAAGATCCTCATCATTATTTTCATGTAAACTAGAAGAACACACTTTTATAAAGCTATCTTTTTTAGCACGCAATCTAGCGGTTCTTTTCTTGCACTCGTCAATGGAAATTCTCATTACTTTGAGAGACTCATTGATATCATGCTTAGGAGGAGAAGATCTAAGTTTGAGAGAATCAACATCAAGCGAAAGTCTATCAACGTTCCTAGCCAAATCATCAACTTTGAGCAATTTTTCTTCAAGCAAAGCATTAAAATTCTTTTGAGAAATCATAAATTCTTTCACACTATTCTCAAAATCAGAGGGCATCTTATTAAGATTACCATAAGAATTATTGTAGGAATTTCCATAATTATTAGAGGAATTACTAGGGAACGGACTAGCATTAAAGTTTCCTCTATAAGCATTGTTTCCAAAACTATTCCTACCAACAAAATTCACATCCATAGATTCATTATTATTCTCAATCAAAGAAGACAAAGGCATATCATTGGGATCAAGAGGAGTATTTTTAGTAGAAAACATCTTCATAAGTTCATCCATCTTTCCACTCAAAACATTGATTTCTTCTACAGCATGCACTTTTTTACTAGAAGATCTTTCGGTGTGCCATTGAGAATAATTAGCCATAATATTATCAAGAAGTTTTGTAGCATCTCCTAACGTGATTTCCATAAACGTGCCTCCCGCAGCCGAATCTAAGAGATTTCTAGAAGCAAAGTTCAAACCGGCATAAAATTTTTGTATGATCATCCATAAATTCAAACCATGAGTAGGGCAATTGCGAAGCATCAATTTCATTGTTTCCCAAGATTGGGAAACATGCTCATGATCAAGTTGTTTAAAATTCATAATGTCATTCCTAAGAGTGATAATCTTAGCAGGAGGAAAATACTTAGAGATAAAAGCATCTTTGCACTTGTTCCAAGAATCAATACTATTTTTAGGCAAAGACGAAAACCAAACTTTAGCACGATCTCTAAGTGGAAACGGAAATAACTTCAATTTGACAATATTGTTATCCGTATCTTTCTTCTTCTGAATATCACACAAATCAACAAAGTTGTTTAGATGAGTAGCGGCATCTTCACTAGGAAGGCCGGCGAATTGATCTTTCATAACAAGATTCAGCAAAGCAGTATTGATTTCACAAGACTCAACATCATTAAGAGGAGCAATAGGAGTACTAAGGAAATCATTATTATTGGTATTTGAAAAATCACACAATTTGGTATTATCTTGCGCCATGGCAGCAAGTAATCCGACACACAAGCAAACAGAAAAAGGCAAGCAAAAAGAGAGGAGGAGATTGGGAAAGAGAGGGCGAATAAAACGGCAAGGGTGAAGTGGGGGAGAGGAAAACGAGAGGCAAATGGCAAATAATGTAAATGCGAGGGAGATGGATTTGTGATGGGTACTTGGTATGTCTTGACTTGAGCGAAGACCTCCCCGGCAACGGCGCCAGAAATCCTTCTTGCTACGTCTTGAGCTTGCGTTGGTTTTCCTCGAAGAGGAGAGGGTGATGCAGCAATAGTAGCGTAAGTATTTCCCTCAGTTTTTGAGAACCAAGGTATCAATCTAGTAGGAGGCTCCTCAAAAGTCCCACGCACCTACACAAACAAACAAAGAACTCGCAACCAACACAATAAAGGGGTTGTCAATCCCTTCACGGCCACTTGCGAAAGTGAGATCTAATAAAGGTAGTAAGATAAGATAGATATTATTTTGGTATTTTATAATATAGATGCAAAAAGTAAAGATGCAAATAAAAGTAAATTGGAAGCAAATATGATAAGAGATAGACCCGGGGGCCATAGGTTTCACTAGTGTTTTCTCTCAAGATAACATAAGTATTACGGTGGGTGAACAAATTACTGTCGAGCAATTGATAGAAAAGCGAATAATGATGAGATCATCTAGGCATGATCATGTATATAGGCATCACGTCCATGACAAGTAGACCGACTCCTGCCTGCATCTACTACTATTACTCCACACATCGACCGACTCCTGCCTGCATCTAGAGTATTAAGTTCATAAGGAACAGAGTAACACATTAAGCAAGATGACATGATGTAGAGTCATGCAATATGATATAAACCCCATCTTGTTATCCTCGATGGCAACTATACAATACGTGCCTTGCAACCCTTTCTGTCACTGGGTAAGGACACCGTAAGATTGAACCCAAAGCTAAGCACTTCTCCCATGGCAAGAAAGATCAATCTAGTAGGCCAAACCAAACTGATAATTCGAAGAGACTTGCAAAGATAACTCAATCATACATAAAAGAATTCAGAGAAGATTCAAATATTATTCATAGATAAACTTGATCATAAACCCACAATTCATCGGATCTCGACAAACACACCGCAAAAAGAGTTTACATCGAATAGATCTCCACAAGAGAGGGGGAGAACATTGTATTGAGATCCAAAAAGAGAGAAGAAGCCATCTAGCTAATAACTATGGACCCATAGGTCTGTGGTAAACTACTCACAAATCATCGGAGGGGCAAGGATGTTGATGTAGAAGCCCTCCATGGTCGATTCCCCCTCCGGCAGAGTGCCGGCGAAGGTTCCAAGATGAGATCTCGCGGATACAGAAGGTTACGGTGGTGGAAATTGTGTTTCGTCCTGCTCCTGGATGTTTTCGGGGTACGTAGGTATATATAGGAGGAAGAAGTACGTCGGTGGCCGCTCGAGGGACCCACGAGACAGCGGGGCGCGCCCTATGGGGGGGGCGCCCTCCTATCTCGTGGGAGCCTCGGCTGCTTCTTGACTCGCACTCCAAGTCCTCTGGATCACGTTCGTTCCAAAAATCACGCTCCCGAAGGTTTCATTCCATTTGGACTCCATTTGATATTCCTTTTCTTCGAAATACTAAAATAGGCAATAAAACAGCAATATGGGCTGGGCCTCCGGTTAGTAGGTTAGTCCCAAAAATGATATAAATGTGTAAAATAAAGCCCATAAACATCCAATTAGGGTAATATAATAGCATGGAACAATCAAAAATTATAGATACGTTGGAGATATCACATACCACTTAATACTAGCCATAGATGCATCAAAATAAGCAAACAACTCACGAAAAACAGAATCTGTCAAAAACAGAACAGTCTGTAGCAATCTATAACTAACGCAAACTTCGGGAACTCTAAAAATCCTACCAAAATAGGAAGTCATTTACAATTTATCTATTGATCAGAAGCAAAAATAATCAATGCAAAATCACGTTTATGTGATTTAACAAAACTAATTTCGTGCGCGCAAAGTTTCTTCTTTCCAGCAGAATCAAATTAACTATCACCATAGGTTATCCTATAGGTTCTACTTGGCACAAACACTAACTAAAACATAAAAACACATATAAACATAAGGTAGATGCAAAATTTATTAATAAACAGAAACAAAAACAAAAAACACAAATAAAATTGGGTTGCCTCCCAACTAGCGCTATCGTTTAATGCCCCTAGCTAGGCATAAAAGCGAAGATAGATCTAAGTAGTGCCATCTTTGGCACTAAATTCATAAGTAGCCCGCATGATAGATTCATAAGGTAATTTAACTTTCTTTCTTGGAAAGTGCTCCATGCCTTTCCTTAATGGAAATTGGAATCTAATATTCCCTTCCTTCATATCAATAATCGCACCAATCGTTCTAAGGAAAGGTCTACCAAGAATAATAGGGCAAGAAAGATTGCAATCTATATCAAGAATGATAAAATCAACGGGCACCAAATTTCTATTTGCAACAATGAGAACATCATTGATCCTTCCCATTGGCTTTTTAATGGTGGAATCCGCAAGGTGCAAATTTAAAGAGCAATCATCAAGATCATGGAAACCTAGAATATCACATAAAGTTTTCGGAATCGTGGAAACACTAGCACCCAAATCACACAAAGCAAAACACTCATGATCTTTAATTCTAATCTTTATAGTAGTTCCCACTCATCATTAAGTTTTCTAGGTATAGAAACTTCCAAATTAAATTTTTCATCATAAGATTGCATCAAGGCATCAACGATATGTTTGGTAAAAGCTTTATTTTGACTATAAGCATGAGGAGAATTAACAACGGATTGCAACAAGGAAATACAACCTTCTAAAGAACAATTATCATAATAAAATTCCTTGAAATCCGAGATAGTGGGTTCAATACTATTTAAAGTCATGACCTCTCCAATCCCACTTTTACCAAATTTAGCATCAAGATCTAAAAACTCCTAATTATTGGGACACCTTCTAACTAAAGTTGACTCATCTCCAGTCCCATTATTACCAAGATTCATATTGCAAAACAAATATCTAATAGGGGACACATCAATAACTTTAAGATCTTCATCATTATTTTCATGTAACTTTTCTGGTTTGGCAGCCATCTTATTGACTAAGGTAGCTTGCTTATCAGAAATTTGGGCTATAGCCTTCTCAAGACGGGTAATTTGAGAGTTCACACCATAAAATTCTTTATTCATATCATCAAGCTCCTTATTCATAAACCCCAAAAAACCTTTTTGTTCTTTAAGCTCTTTTCTGAAGAAATTATTATGCTGAAATAGCAAAGTCATAAAGCTTCTAACATTTGATTCAATCTCTTTCAACCTTCTAAGAAGGAGGTCGATACTCTTAGGCAAAGCCATAAGGACAAACAGGCACACAAGCAAACAGAAAAAGGCAAGAGAAAAAGAGAGGATAAGATTGGGAAAGTGAGGGCGAATAAAACGGCAAGGGTGAAGTGGGGAGAGGAAAACGAGAGACAAATGGAGAATAATGTAAATGCGAGGGAGATGAGTTTGTGATGGGTACTTGGTATGTCTTGACTTGAGCGAAGGCCTCCCCGGCAACGGCGCCAGAAATCCTTCTTGCTACATCTTGAGCTTGCGTTGGTTTTCCTTGAAGAGGAAAGGGTGATGCAGCAATAGTAGCATAAGTATTTCCCTCAATTTTTGAGAACCAAGGTATCAATCTAGTAGGAGGCTCCTCAAAAGTCCCACGCACCTACACAAACAAACAAAGAACTCGCAACCAACGCAATAAAGGGGTTGTCCATCCCTTCACGGCCACTTGCGAAAGTGAGATATGATAGAGATAGTATAATAAGATAAATATATTTTTGGTATTTTATAATATAGATAGGAAAAGTAAAGATGCAAATAAAAGTAGATTGAAAGCTTATATGATAAAAGATAGACCCGGGGGCCATAGGTTTCACTAGTGGCTTCTCTCAAGATAGCATAAGTATTACGGTGGGTGAACAAATTACTATCGAGCAATTGATAGAAAAGCGAATAATTATGAGATTATCTAGGCATGATCATGTATATAGGCATCACGTCCACGACAAGTAGACCGACTCCTGCCTGCATCTACTACTATTACTCCACACATCGACCGCTATCCAGCATGCATCTAGAGTATTAAGTTCATAAGAACAGAGTAACACATTAAGAAAGATGACATGATGTAGAGGGATAAAATCAAGCAATATGATATAAACCCCATCCTCGATGGCAACAATACAATATGTGCCTTGCAACCCTTTCTATCACTGCGTAAGGACACCGCAAGATTGAACCCAAAGCTAAGCACTTCTCCCATGGCAAGAAAGATCAATCTAGTAGGACAAACCAAACTGATAATTGGAAGAGACTTGCAAAGATAACTCAATCATACATAAAAGAATTCAGAGGAGATTCAAATATTTCTCATAGATACACTTGATCATAAACCCACAATTCATCGGATCTCGACAAACACACCACAAAAAGAGTTACATCAAATAGATCTCCACAAGAGAGGGGGAGAACATGGTATTGAGATCCAAAAAGAGAGAAGAAGCCATCTAGCTAATAACTATGGACCCGAAGGTCTGTGGTAAACTACTCACAACTCATTGGAGGGGCTATGGTGTTGATGTAGAAGCCATCCATGGTCGATTCCCCCTCCGGCAGAGCGCCGGCGAAGGCTCCAAGATGGTATCTCACGGATACAGAAAGTTACGGTGGTGGAAATTGTTTTTCGTTGGCTCCCTGGATGTTTTCGGGGTACGTAGGTATATATAGGAGGAAGAAGTACGTCGGTGGCTGCTCGAGGGGCCCAGGAGACAGGCGGGCACGCCCAGGAGGGGTGGGCGCGCCCTCCTATCTCCTGACCGCCTCGATTGCTTCTTGACTTGCACTCCAAGTCCTTTGGATCACGTTCGTTCCAAAAATCACGCTCCCGAAGGTTTCATTCCGTTTGGACTCTGTTTGATATTCGTTTTCTTCGAAATACTGAAATAGGCAAAAAAAACAGCAATATGGGCTGGGCCTCTGGTTAGTATGTTAATCCCAAAAATGATATAAATATGTAAAATAAAGCCCATAAACATCCAAAAGGGGTAATATAATATCATGGAACAATAAAAAATTATAGATACGTTGGAGATGTATCAGCGGGCTGATTTTGCGATGGATTGCGGCAGCGCAGCGCGAGGCGCAACTCTGTTGGGGCCGGAGGAAATAGTGTTGTTTCCGCAACAGAGCGGTTGTTGCGGGAAATAACGAGTGTGCATGCGGGGCGCGGACAGTAGATCGGACGGCTATCTGTTTGGGCATCCAACGGTCGTCGAGGCGACGGATAAAATCTAAACATCGACCGGCGGACGCGTAGCATGGCCCAACGAGAAACTAAAAGGTTCAATTGCAATCTAAAGATATACCATCAAGCACTCACCTCCCCGGCAACAACGTCAAAAAAGAGCTTGATGTCTACTACACAACTTTATTGTTGTAGACTCGTGTGGGGCCTCCAAGCCAGAGTTTTGTAGGATAGTAGCAATTTTTCCTCAAGTGGACGACCTAAGATTTATCAATCCATGGGAGACGTAGGATGAAGATGGTCTCTCTCAAACAACGCTGCAATCAAATACAAGATATCTTTTGTGTCACCAACACACCTAATACAACGGAAAATTGTATGGGTGCACTAGTTCGGCGAAGGGATGGTGATACAAGTGTAGTATGGATACTATATATATATATATATATATATATATATATATATATATATAGGTTTTTATAATCTGAAAATAAAAAACAGCAAGGTAGCAATTGGTAAAATGGAGAAAAAATGGTATTGGAATGCTCAGAACCAAGGCCTAGGGTTCATTCTTTTGCTAGTGCAATCTGTCAACAGTGCTAAGATAATTGAATCATATAACAATCCCTCAAAGTGCAACGAAGAGTCACTCCAAAGTTCTTATCTAGCGGCACTGGAGGAGCTACATGTATCCGTGTAGGGGCCATACCCCCCCAACCTTGACAAAATATCTGGAAAAAAAATTTGAAGGTGCTTAATTAGGAAAAACTTTAGTCTTTGGCCCCCTCAGAGATTGCTGTGTTTGCCTTTTGCCTCTCCAGCATTTCTTGTCTAGCTCTGTCACTGTCTAGCAGACAACATAATACGAAATTATTTGTATGGTACGAAACCACCTCAAAGTTATCCTTTCCGATCAATCCATTGAGTTATTCCTATAAGTGTCACAAACAATCCTAGAGTTCGTACTAAAATAACACCATATGATACACATCAACCAACTCTAATGTCACCTAGATACTCCAATGTCACCACAAGTATCCGTGAGTTGATTATACGATATGCATCAAACAACTTTAGATTAACACAAAGAACTTCAAAGAGTGCCCGAAGATTTCTACCGGAGAAATAAGGACGAAAACGTGCATCAACCCCTATGCATAGATTACCACAATGTCACCTCGGGAATCCATGAGTTGAGTGCCAAAACATTTGTCAAGTGAATCAATAGAATACCCCATTCTCACCACGGGTATTCATATGCAAGACATACATCAAGTGTTCTCAAATCTATAAAAGTATTCAATCCGATAATAGTGAAACCTCAAAGGTAAATTCAATTCATCACAATAAGATAGAGAGGGAGAAAAACCATATGATCAAACTATATTAACAAAACTCGCGGTACATCAAGATCATGCCAAACCAAGAACACAAGAGAGAGAGAGAGAGATCAAATACATGGCTACTAGTACATACCCTCAGCCCCGAGGGTGAACTACTCCCTCCTCATCATGGTGGCCACCAGGATGATGAAGATGGCCTCCGGCGATGATTTCCCCTCCGGCAGGGTGCTAGAATAGGGTCTCGATTGAGTTTTCGTGGATACAGAGGCTTGCGGCGGCGAAACTTCTCATCTAGGGTTCTTTTCGGGGTTTTGGGTATTTATAAAAATTTTTGGCGTCGGTCTCATGCCAGGGGGGGTGCCCAAGGGGCCCATAAGCTCGGGGGGTGCTCCCTAGGGTGCGCGCCTCCCAGGCTTGTGGCTCCCTCAGCCCTCTCCTGGCCCAGCTCCGGTGCTCTGTGGGTCTCTTCTGGTCCATAAAAAATCATCGTAAATTTTCATCCCATTCCGAGAACTTTCATTTATGCAAAAAAAAATGACAACACGATGGTTCTGCTAAAAACGTTGTCAGTCCGGGTTAGTTTCATTCAAATCATACCAAAACCATAGAAAATTGTTATAACATGGCATGAATACTTCATAAATTATAGATACGTTGGAGACGTATCAACATGACTCAGACTCCTCTCTGTTCAATAACAAATAGCGAGACCTGGATGCCCATATTGGTTCCCACATATTCAACAAAGATCTTTATCAGTTGAACCACGATGTTGAGGATTCGGGTAATCCCGTATGCAATTCCCTTTGTCCGGTGATATGTTATTTGCCCGAGATTCGATGGTCGGCATCTCCATACCTAGTTCAATCTCGTTAACGACAAGTCTCTTTACTCGTTTCCGTAATACAAGATCCCGTGACTAAACTCATTAGTCACCTGAAGCTTCATGTGATATTGTATTACCGAGTGGGCCCAAAGATATCTCTCCATCATATGGAGTGACAAATCCTAGTCTTGATCCATGCAACCCAACAGAGACCATCGGAGATACATATAGAGCACCTTTATGATCACCCAGCTACATAGTGACATACGACATTCCTCTGGTATACAGGAGTAGCATGATCTCATGGTCGAATGAACAGATACTTGACATGAAGAAAGCTATAGCAAATAAACAAAGTGATGCGATCTTATGCTAAGCTTACGGTTGGGTCTTGTCCATCACATCATTCTCCTAATGATGTGATACCATTATCAAATGACAAATCGTGTCTATGGTCAGGAAACCATCAGCAACTATGATCAACGAGCTAGTCTAATAGGGCTCATTAGGGACACAATGTTGTTCATGTATTCACACAACATTGTGAGGTCTCTGTGCCCATCTTTTGCTATATGGAGGGTTTTGACCTGGAAAAAAAATCATAAAGAAGCTTTCGGGACGAAGTGCCGCCGTCTTGAGGCGGAACCCGTGCAGAAGCAATCTAGGGCTCCGGCGGAGCTGTTCTGCCGGGGAAACTTCCCTCCCGAAGGGGGAAATCGAAGCCATCGTCATCACCAACGACCCTCTCATCGAGAGGGGGTCAATCAACATCAACATCTTCACCAACGCAATCTCCTCTCAAACCCTAGTTCATCTCTTGTATCCGACCTTTGTCTCAAAACCTCAGATTAGTACGTGTGGGTTGCTAGTAGTGTTGATTACTCCTTGTAGTTGATGCTAGTTGGTTTATTCGATGGAAGATCATATGTTCAGGTTCATAATGCTATTTAATACCCCTATGATTATGAACATGAATATGCTTTGTGAGTAGTTGCGTTTGTTCCTGAGGACATGGGATAAGTCTTGTTATAAGTAATCATGTGAGTTTGGTATTCGTTCGATATTCTGATGAGATGTATGTTGTCTCTCCTCTAGTGGTGTTATGTGAACATCGACTACATGACACTTCACCATAATTTGGGCCTAAGGGAAGGCATTGGGAAGTAATAAGTAGATGATGGGTTGCTAGAGTGACAGAAGCTTAAACCCTAGTTTATGCGTTGCTTCGTAAGGGGCTGATTTGGATCCACATGTTTCATGCTATGGTTAGATTTATCTTAATTCTTCTTTAGTCGCAGATGCTTGCGAGAGGGGTTAATCATAAGTAGGAGGCTTGTCCAAGTAAGGAAAGCACCCAAGCACAGATCCACCCACATATCAAATTATTAAAGTAGCGAACGCGAATCATATGAGCATGATGAAAACTAACTTGACAATAATTCCCATATGTCCTCGGGAGCGCTTTGCTTTATATAAGTGTAACATCCCAAATTTTCAATTTGGAATGTTATACATTAGATCATCATTGCGTATCATATTTTATTGCATTTTTGGCTGATCCTAGAAATTCTACGCAACTCAAGGACCCACGGAGAGAGTTGGGGATTTCGTTATTTTCATATTTGAGTTTTCTCAAATTTTGAAAAGAGGATCATTTTCTTTTAATTATTATTTCTCTTTGAATATTTCTTATATAAAAATTAAAGAGATGGGATAAAATGACTTCTCCAAAATAAAGAAATATTGAAGGGAAAATATTAAAATCAAATAAGCATTTTTTGGAGTTTTATCGCTATTTTATTTGAATTAGGAAAAAATGCGGTTTTCAAAATTGCATTAGAGGCCCAAATAAATGTTCACTTTTTCTGCTATATTTTTAGAGGACGGGGAAAATTTATTTCAGGATTTTTGGAGTCCGTTTAGTATTTCTTTTAATCGTTTTTCTGCGTGTCAGGATATTTTTTTTAAAAGGAACCGACTTAGTCGGGCCGTGCCCGACCTGGACTTCTCTGGCCGACCTTTATAAGGCCCGACCCCGGGACACCGCCAGCCCAGCCACCGGCCCCGCAACCCTAACCCTAGCCTGCCGCCGCTAGCCGCGCCGCCGCCGCCGCTAGCC
>NC_057807.1:457179834-457288733 GCF_018294505.1 Triticum aestivum | reverse complement strand
GCCGCAGCCACCCGCCAGCCCCGCCGCCGCCCCGCCGCCGCCCGCCGGAGTTGCCCGCCGCCGCCGGAGTTTCCGCCGCCGGTTTTATTTTAAAAACCATTCGATTTTATTTCGAAAACCTAGATTCGCTTTTTTAGATTAGATCGGTTCGGTTTTTCCGGTTTAGTTTAATAGCGGACGTTCGTCCGTACATTCGTTTTAACGAACGGTGTTCACCCATTAGCCGCAGACAACGAACATTCTTTCGTTAGTTTGTTCGTCAGTTTTTCTTTTTTCAGGGTTTTTCCGTGATTATTTTCGATTGCTCTGCCCTGATCTTTGTTTTAGTTTATCTTTTCACTCATTTATCGGAATCAGGCGATTCAAGCGCCTAGATCTTTGTCTCGAAGCCCTCTTTCTGTTTAAACAACTTGAACAAGATTTTGGTACTGTAACTTTGACTTTAGTCCAGATTAGTAAACGGATCTCGTTTCTTTCGCAGTTTGAGTTTCGTTGCTTCATTTGATTTGATTCTTTTTGCAAACCGGAGTTCTTAAGTTGAACTTTGTGGTTAGATCTTTTATTTGAGTTTTACCCATGCTTCTAGTTGAGTGCTTATGTATGTTATTGTTTGTTTGCGATAGAGTACCCAGAGTGCGAAGCGTGCTTCTACGAGTCTCTAGGTTTCACGGATCATCAGCAAGGCAAGTAACACTTTGATCATACCTATTTACTACCCAATTTTGTTGCATTAGATCAACCCTCTAACATTGCATGGTTAGGATCTGATTAATATGTGGGTTTTGGGAAGTAGATGATGAGGTAGAACCTATTGCCCTGTTTATTATCAAACCTTTGGGAGTTACTTCTATGCTGAGTTTATATTGCTATGCTATGCTCGTAGACGTGGTTTGGGTGAGTGTATCCATGATAGATGTGAGTATTGCTAATTAATGGTTAACTTAAGGTGGTTAATTAAATACACATCTGGGTGGATTGCTCGAGGCACCCTGGAGTACCCAGTGGTTGTCAGGGCACCTGGAGAATCCAGTGTTGTCCTAGGATATCCCGGAGTACGCGTGTGATCATCCTACGGTCCGCCACCCAGGCTCAAAGGGATCATAAGATTATTCATGCTAGAAACTTGCATGTGCAGCCACAAGCTATTATGGGCTCTACCATAGTTGAGTATGTTGCATGACCTCTTTTAATGGTGGGCTAGCAGATGTAGGGGAAAGTAGGTGTAACTGTCCACCCAGAGTAAAGAGTTATTGTTTCAGAAAGACTGTGTCTCGAATCTCTGACCATGGATGTATTCGAGTCTTGTGGGGAAAAGTGCGCAAACCTCTGCAGAGTGTACAAACTAATCATGGTTAGCCGTGTCCCCGATTATGGACATCTTGAGTATCTGGTTCTTGGATTATCATGTTGATCTCATCACTCTAAATATAATTTTATTGGGTTTAATAATGATGCTTAATTGGGATTGAGTTGGAGGAACCTTCTCAATGTTTAACAACCACCATGATAGTTAAATCTTTTTATTCCTTTGTTGTCGGGGAAAATTGGCTTTATGCAAAACTGTAACCATAGAGCTTTCCACCAGCCATATATGCATGTAGTGATAGCATTTATTCTATTCATTACTCTATGTGTTATATTGCCAGCATATTCCATGTGCTGACTCGTTTCGGGCTGCAACGTTTCATGTTGTAGACTTTTCAGACGACGAGTAAGGTGCCATATGTCGTTGTCTTTCACTCAGCTATGCCGTTGGAGTTGATGGACTCACTTTATCTTCCAAGCCTTCCGCTGTTATCATTTTTAGATGGCCTTAAGCCATATTATTGTACTAAGTTCTCTTTTGAGACATTCAATGTAATAAGTGTGTGATTGCTACTCTGTTATAAATCCTCGAGTACTGTGCGTGTCAGCATTACCGATCCAGGGATGACACTAATGCATAGAGACTAGACTGTTTGAGGTCTGGTCGGTATAATAAGAGTTTGTCCAGGCTTGTCCTTTGGTACAAAAAGGATTGGGCTACCTTGCTGCACCTTAGTTTCACTTGTTACTTGTTACCCGTTATGAATTATCTTATCACACAACTATCTGTTACCGATAATTTCAGTGCTTGCAGAGAATACCTTGCTGAAAACCGCTTCATTTCCTTCTACTCCTCGTTGGGTTCGACACTCTTACTTATCGAAAGGACTATGATAGATACCCTATACTTGTGGGTCATCAAGACTCTTTTCTGGCGCCGTTGCCGGGGAGTGAAGCGCCTTTGGTAAGTGGAATTTGGTAAGGAAACATTTATATTACATGCTGAAATTTACTATCACTTGTCACTATGGAAAATAATCCTTTGAGGGGCTTGTTCGGGGTATCTTCACCCGACCAGTAGAGCAAGAAGTTTCTCCTCAACCTACTAAACCTACTGAAAATATTTATTATGAAATTCCTTCGGGTATGATAGAGAAACTGCTAGCTAATCCTTATGCAGGAGATGGAACATTACATCCTGATATGCATCTAATCTATGTGGATGAAGTTTGTGGATTATTTAAGCTTGCATGTTTGCCTGAGGATGAAGTCAGAATCAGGTCTTCCCTTTATCTTTGAAGGAGAAGGCATTGACATGGTATAGGCTATGCGATGATATTGGGACTTGGAACTACAACCGATTGAAATTGGAATTTCATCAGAAGTTTTATCCTATGCATCTGGTTCATCATGATCGGAATTATATTTATAATTTTTGGCCTCGTGAAGGATAAATTATCACTCAAGCTTGGGGGAGGCTTAAATCAATGTTATATTCATGCCCCAATCACGAGCTCTTAAGAGAAATTATTATTCAGAATTTTTATGCTCGACTTTCTCGTAATGATCAATCCGTGCTCTATACTTCTTGTACTGGTTCTTTTATGAAGAAGACTATTGAATTCAAATGAGATTTATTGGAAAGAATTAAACAGAACTCTGAAGATTGGGAACTCGACGAAGGTAAGGAGTCAGGTATAAACCTTAAGTTTGATTGTGTGAAATCTTTTATGGATACCGATGCTTTTCATGAATTTAGCACTAAATATGGACTTGACTCTGAAATAGTAGTTTCTTTCTGTGAATCATTTGCTACTCATGTTGGTCTCCCTACGGATAAGTGGTTTAAATATCATCCTCCCATTGAAGTAAACTAGTGGAACCTATTAAAGCTGAAGAAGAAACTATTACTTATAATCCTGATCCTATTCTTCCTACTGCTTACATTGAAAAACCACCTTTTCATGTTACGATAAAAGAACATGCTAAAGCTTCAACTATGGTTCATAAGAGTTATACTAGAACACCTACACCTCATGAACAAATCAAAGTTGAACCTAGTGTTGCTATGGTTAAAGATATCTTGGTCGATAATATTGATGGGCATGTTATTTATTTCTGTGATGAAGCTGCTAGAATTGCCAAACCCGACCTATTGTTGGCATGCCTGTTGTTTTTGTTAAAATAGGAGATCATTGTTATCATGGCTTATGTGATTTGGGTGCTAGTGTGAGTGCAATACCCTTTACCTTATATCAAGAAATTATGAATGATAATGAACTAGATAAAATAGAATATATTGATGTTACTACTAAGCTTGCTAATAGAGATACTATATCACCAATTGAGATTGTTAGAGATGTTGAAGTCTCGTGTGAGAAAATAAAATATCCTACTGATTTTATTATTCTTGGTTGCCCACAAGATGATTTTTGTCCCATTATATTTGGTAGACCTTTCTTGAACACTGTTAATGCTAAGATAGGTTGCGAGAAAGAAACTGTTAGTGTAAGTTTTGGGGATGTGTCTCACGAGTTTAATTTCTCCAAATTTCATAGACAACCCCATGATAAAGAATTGCCCAGTAAAGATGAAATTATTGGTCTTGGTTCTATTGCTGTGCCTCCTACTGATCCTTTAGAACAATATTTGCTAGACCATGAAAATAATATGTTTATGAATGAATTAAAGGAATTAGATGAGATTTTCTTTAAACATATGCCTGTGTTGAAACACAATTTGCCTGTTGAAACTCTTGGAGATCCTCTACCACCTAAGAGTGATCCTGTGTTTGATCTTAAACAATTACCTGATACACGGAAATATGCTTATCTTGATGAAAATGAGATATATCCCATTATTATTAGTGCTAACCTTTCAGAGCATGAAGAAAATAAATTATTGAAAATTCTGAAGAAGCACTGTGCCGCTATTGGATATACTCTTGATGATCTTAAGGGCATTAGTCCCACTCTATGTCAGCACAAAATTAATATGGAGCCTGATGCTAAACCAGTTGTTAATCATCAACGACGGTTAAATCCTAAGATGAAGGAAGTAGTAAGAAATGAAATATTAAAGCTCCTGGAAGCAGGTATAATTTATCCTATTGTTGATAGTAGATGGGTAAGTCCTGTTCATTGTGTCCCTAAGAAGGGAGGTATTACTGCTGTTCCTAATGATAAAAATGAATTTATTCCACAAAGAATTGTTACAGGTTATAGAATGGTAACTGATTTTAGAAAATTAAACAAAGCTACTAGGAAAGGTCATTACCCTCTACCTTTTATTGATCAAATGCTAGAAATACTATCAAAACATACACACTTTTGCTTTCTAGATGGTTATTCTAGTTTTTCTCAAATACCTGTGTCACAAGAGGATCAAGAAAAAACTACCTTTACTCGCCCTTTTGGTACCTTTGCTTATAGACCTATGCCTTTTGGTTTATGCAATGCACCTACTACCTTTCAAAGATGTATGACTGCTATATTTTTTGACTTTTGTGAAAAGATTGTTGAGGTTTTCATGGATGATTTCTCTGTTTACGGAACTTCTTTTGATGATTGCCTAAGCAACCTTGATTGAGTTTTGCAGAGATGTGAAGAAACTAATATTGTCTTGAATTAGGAGAAGTGCCACTTTATGGTCAATGAAGGCATTGTCTTGGGGCATAAAATCTCCGAAAGAGGTATTGAAGTGGATAAAGCTAAAGTTGATGCTATTGAAAAAATGCCGTGTACTAAAAATATCAAAGGTACAAGAAGTTTCCTTTGTCATGCTGGTTTCTATAGGAGATTTATTAAAGACTTCTCTAAAATTTCTAGGCCTCTCACAAATCTCTTGAAAAAAGATGTCCCATTTGTTCAAAGTTATTTTATTAATTGTCTTATACCCTATTTTTGATTTTGATAGTATGGTGTAGCGTATCTTATGCAAACGGAATTCTAAGTTTTCTTTATTTTATTTTATTATGCAATAAGAAGAATTCTTCCATTTTCTTTTTCTTTAGTTGCGGGAAAACCCAAATTAAAACTTTGATGATGATTGTGTAGAAGCATTTGAAATACTTAAGAAAGCCTTGATTTCTGCACTTATTGTTCAACCACCTGATTGGAATCTACCCTTTGAAATTATGTGTGATGCTAATGATTATGCTGCTGGTGCTGTTCTAGGACAAAGAGTTGATAAGAAATTGAATGTTATTCATTATGCTAGTAAAACTCTAGACAATGCTCAAACTAATTATGCTACTACTAAAAATAATTTCTAGCAGTTGTATTTGCTTGTGATGAGTTCAGATCTTATATTGTTGATTCCAAAGTAATTGTTCACACTGATCATGCTGCTATTAAATACCTTATGGAAAATAAAGATGCTAAACCTAGACCTATAAGATGGGTTCTAACCTCGTAGCAGACAACTTGTCTAGGTTAGAAAATATTCTTGAGGACCCACTACCTATTGAAGATAGCTTTCCTGATGAACAACTAGCTGTCATAAATGCTTCTCATTGTGCTCCATGGTATGCTGATTATGCTAATTACATTGTTGCTAAACTTATACCACCTAGTTTCACATACCAGCAAAAGAAAAAGTTTTTCTATGATTGAAGACATTACTTTTGGGATGACTCACACCTTTATAAAGGAGTAGATTGTGTTATTAGACGTTGTGTAACTGAGCATGAACATGAACATATTCTAAGCAAGTGTCACTCCGAGGCCTATGGAGGACACCATGCTGGAGATAGAACTGCAAACAAGGTATTACAATCTGGTTTTTATTGGCCTACTCTCTTCAAATATGCTTGTATGTATGTATTGTCTTCTAATGAATGCCAAAGAATCGGTAATATTAGTACACATTAGGAAATGCCTATGAATTATTCACTTGTTATTAAACCATTCAACGTTTGGGGCTTTGATTATATGGAACCTTTTCCTTCCTCTAATGGGTTTACACATATTTTAGTTGCTGGTGATTACGTTACTATGTGGGTAGAAGCTATTCCGACTAGTAGTGTTGATCATAACACTTTTATTAAAATGCTTAAAGAAGTTATTTTCCCGAGGTTAGGAGTCCCTAGATATTTAATGACCGATGGTGCTTCACACTTTATTCATGGTCCTTTTCATAAATTGCTTGCTAAGATGTCAACCATAGAATTGCATCTCCTTATCGTCCTCAGTCTAGTGGTCAACTAGAATTGAGTAATAGAGAAATTAAATTGATCCTGCAAAAGACCATCAATAGATCTAGAAAGAATTGGTCTAACAAACTTGATATGCATTATGGGCTTATAGAACTGCTTATAAAAACCCTATGGACATGTCTTCGTGTAAAATGGTTTATGGAAAAGCATGTCACTTACCTATAGAACTAGAGCATAAAGCTTATTGGGAAATTAAAGAGCTCAACTATGATTTCAAACTGGCCGGTGAAAAGAGGTTATTTGACATTAGCTCACTGGATGAATGGAGAACCCAAGCTTATGAAAATGCCAAGTTGTTTAAAGAAAAAGTTAAAACATGGCATGACAAAAGGATAAAAAAGCGCAAATTCAATGTAGGTGACCATGTCTTGCTATACAAATCTCGTTTTAAGTTTTTTCAGGAAAACTTCTCTCTAAATGGGAAGGTCCTTACATTATTGAGGAGGTTTATCGTTCCGGTGCCATCAAGATCAACAATGCCGAAGGCACAAACCGGAAGGTGGTAAACGGGCAAAGAATCAAACATTATATCTTAGGTACTCCCATAAATGTTGAACCAATATTATTAATGCCATAACACCAGAGGAGTACATAAGGGAGATCTACCAGAACGTTTCAGACTCTGAAAAGGAATAGGTATGTGGTACGGTAAGTAAACTGACTCCAAAACATTTTCAATGGCAATTTTACTCCATTTTGGAATATTTAAAAAAATTAGGAAAATTAAAAGTAGTCTGAAAAGTACATGAGGAGGCGACAAGCCATGGGGGCGCGCCCTACCCCCCTGGGCGCGCCTCCCTAGCTTGTGTCCACCTCGTGTGCCCTCCAGACTCTGTTTTCTTGTAGTACACTCCTTTTGGTCGATAAAAAATCATTATATAATCTCCCGAAGGTTTTCACCTCCGTATCCCAGCAATATCCCCTGTTTTCATTTTGAGCTGTTTTCTGCTAGAGTTTTCAAGGCCATGCATCATGTCGTCCCCCTTCTCCAACAATGTGGACGACGATGCTTGGTTGATGTAGATGGAACTTAGGAGGGAGGTGTTGGGGAACGCAGTAATTTCAAATTTTTTCCTACGATCACATAAGATCTATCTAGGTGATGCATAGCAAGGAGAGGTGAGAGTGTGTCCACGTACCCTCGTAGACCGAAAGCGGAAGCGTTTCAATAACACAGTTGATGTAGTCGAACTTCTTCATGATCCAACCGATTAAGTACCGAACGTACGACACCTCCGCATTCAGCACACGTTCAGTTCGATGACGTCCCTCGTTCTCTTGATCCAGTTGAGGATGAGGGTGAGTTCCGTTAGCACGACGGCATGGCGACGGTGATGATGATGCTACCGGCGCAGGGCTTTGCCTAAGCACTATGATGGTATGATCGAGGTGTGTAACTATGGAGGTGGGCACCGCAGATGGTTGGGAGAGAAACTTGTTTGTCTTAGGGTGCCCCTTGCCCCCGTATATAAAGGAGCAAGGGGGAGACTGGACGGCCCCTAGGGGCGTGCCCAAGAGAGGAGTCCTACTAGGACTACTAGTCCTAGTAGGATTCCACCACAAGGGAGAGATGGGAAAGGAAGGAGAGGGAGAGGGAGTAGGAAAGGGGACGCCCCCCCTTCCCTTGTCCTATTCTGACTCCAAGGGGGGGGGCTTGCCCTGGCCGCCCTCCTGTCCCTCCACTAAGGCCCATGGTGGCCCATTAGTTCCCCCCTCACCCCCCTGGGGGGGGGGGGAGGGGGGGTTCCAATAACCCCTCCGGCACTCCGGTTTTATCCAAAACTTTCCGGAACTCCTCTGGTGTCCAAATAACATGGTCAAATATATCAATCTTCATGTCTCAACCATTTTGAGACTCCTTGTCATGTCCGTGATCTCATCCGGGACTCCGAACAAACTTCGATCATCAAAAACACATAACTCATAATACATATCGTCATCGAACGTTAAGCGTGCGGACCCTACGGGTTCGAGTACTATGTAGACATGACTGAGACACATCTCCGGTCAATAACCAATGGCGGAACTTGGATGCTCATATTGGCTCCTACATATTCTATGAAGATCTTTATCGGTCAAATAGCAAAACAACATATGTTGTTCCCTTTGTCATCGGTATGTTACTTGCCCGAGATTCGATCATCGATATCATCATACCTAGTTCAATCTCATTACTGGCAAGTCTCTTTACTCTTTTTGTAATACTTCATCCCACAACTAACTCATTAGTCACATTGCTTGCAAGGGTTATAGTGATGAGTATGACCGAGAGGGCCTAGAGATACCTCTCCGAAACACGGAGTGACAAATCCTAATCTCGATCTATGCCAACCCAACAAACACCTTCGGAGACACCTGTAGAGCATCTTTATAATCACCCATTTATGTTGTGATGTTTGATAACACACAAGGTGTTCCTCCGGTATTCAGGAGTTGCATAATCTCATAGTCTGAGGAACATGTATAAGTCATGAAGAAAGCAGTAGCAATGAAATTGTAATGATCATAATGCTATGCTAACGGATGGGTCATGTCCATCACATCATTCTCCTAATGATGTTATCCCGTTCATCAAATGACAACACATGTCTATGGTTAGAAAACATAACCATCTTTGATTAACAAGCTAGTCTAGTAGAGGCATACTAGGGACACTATGTTTTGTCTATGTATTCACACATGTACTAAGTTTCCGGTTAATACAATTCTAGTATGAATAACAAACATTTATCATGATATAAGAAAATAAATAATAACTTTATTATTGCCTTCCTTCAGTCTCCCACTTGCACTAGAGTCAATAATCTAGTTCACATCGCCATGTGATTTAACACCAATAGTTCACATCTTTATGTGATTAACACCCATAGTTCACATCACCATGTGACCAAAACCCAAAGGGTTTACTAAAGTCAATAATCTAGTTCACATTGCTGTGTGATTAACACCCAAAGAGTACTAAGGTGTGATCATGTTTTGCTCATGAGATAAGTTTAGTCAACGGGTCTGTCACATTCAGAGCCGTATGTATTTTGCAAATATTCTATGTCTACAATGCTCTACATGGAGCTACTCTAGATAATTGCTCCCACTTTCAATATGTATCCAGATTGAGACTTAGAGTCATATGGATCGTGTAAAAGCTTGCATCAACGTAACTCTTTACGACGAACTCTTTATCACCCTCATAACCAAGAAACATTTCCTTAGTCCTCACTAAGGATAATTTTGACCGCTGTCCAGTGATCTACTTGTAGGTCACTATTGTTCGCCCTTGCTAAACTCATGGCAAGGTACACAATAGGTCGGGTACACAACATAGCATACTTTATAGAACCTATGACTGAGGCATAGGGAATGACTTTCATTCTCTTTCTATCTTCTACCGTGGTCGGGCTTTGAGTCTTACTCAATTTTACACCATGTAATAATTGACAAGAACTCCTTCTTTGACTGATCCATTTTGATCTCTTTCAAAAAACTTGTCAAGGCATATACTCATTGAAAAATCTTATCAAGCGTCTTGATCTATCTCTATATATCTTGATGCCCAAGATGTAAGTAGCTTCACTGAGGTCTTTCATCGAAAAACTCTTATTCAAGTATCCCTTTATGTTATCCAGAAATTCTATATCATTTCCAATCAACAATATGTCATCTACATATAATATTAGAAATGCTACAGAGTTCCCACTCACTTTCTTCTAAATACATGCTTCTCCAAAAGTTTGTATAAAACCATATGTTTTGATCACACTATCAAAGCGTTTATTCCAACTCCGAGAGGCTTGCACCAGTCCATAAATGGATTGCTGGAGCTTGCACACTTTGTTAGCACCCTTTGGATCGACAAAACCTTATGGTTGCTGATACGTCTATCTTGCATCATGCTTTTATATCAATATTTATTGCATTATGGGCTGTTATTACACATTATGTCACAATACTTATGGCTATTCTCTCCTATTTTACAAGGTTTATCATCGGCAGCTGGAATTCTGGCTAGAAAAGGAGCAAATATTGGAAACTATTCTACACAGCTCCAAAAATCCTGAAATTCCACGGAAGTCATTTTTGGAATTAATAAGAATTTCTGAGCGAAGAAAATACCAGAGGGGGCCCACACCCTGGCCAGGAGGGTGGGGGGTGCGCCCCCCTACTGGGCGCGCCCCCTGTCTCCTGGGCCCCTTGTTGGCCATCCGGTGCCCATCTTCTGCTATATGAAGCCTCTTACCCTAAAAAAATCATAAGCAAGCTTACGGGACGAAACTCCGCCGCCACGAGGCGGAACCTTGGCGGAACCAATCTAGGGCTCCGGCGGAGCTGTTCTGCCGAGGAAACTTCCCTCCGGGAGGGGGAAATCATCACCATCGTCATCACCAATGATCCCCTCATCTGGAGGGGGTCAATCTCCATCAACATCTTCACCAGCACCATCTCCTCTCAAAACCCTAGTTCATCTCTTGTATCCAATCTTGTATCAAAACAACAAATTAGTACCTGTGGATTGCTAGTAGTGTTGATTACTCCGTGTAGTTGATGCTAATTGCTTTACTTGGTGGAAGATCATATGTTCAGATCCTTAATGCATATTAATACTCCTCTGATCATGAACATGAATATGCTTTGTGAGTAGTTACGTTTGTTCCAGAGGACATGGGTGAAGTCTTGCTATTAGTAGTCATGTGAATTCGGTATTCGTTCGATATTTTGATGAGATGTATGTTGTCTCTCCTCTAGTGGTGTTATGTGAACGTCGACTACATGACACTTCACCATTATTTGGTCCTAGAGGAAGGCATTGGGAAGTAATAAGTAGATGATGTGTTGCTAGAGTGACAGAAGCTTAAACCCTAGTTTATGCGTTGCTTCATAAGGGGCTGATTTGGATCCACTAGTTTCATGCTATAGTTAGGTTTACCTTAATACTTCTTTTGTAGTTGCGGATGCTTGCAATAGAGGTTAATCATAAGTGGGATGCTTGTTGGGGAACGTAGTAATTTCAAAAAATTTCCTACGCACACGCAAGATCATGGTGATGGCATAACAACGAGAGGGGAGAGTGTTGTTCACGTACCCTCGTAGATCGTAAGCGGAAGCGTTATGACAACGCGGTTGATGTAGTCGTACGTCTTCACGATCCGACCGATCCAAGCACCGAACGTACGGCACCTCCGAGTTCAGCACACGTTCAGCTCGATGACGATCCCCGGACTCCGATCCAGCAAAGTGTCGGGGATGAGTTCCGTCAGCACGACGGCGTGGTGACGATGATGATGTTCTACCGACGCAGGGCTTAGCCTAAGCACCGCAACGATATGACCGAGGTGGTATATGGTGGAGGGGGGCACCGCACACGGCTAAGGAACGATCACGAAGATCAACTTGTGTGTCTATGGGGTGCCCCCTGCCCCCGTATATAAAGGAGTGGAGGACGGGGAGGGCCGGCCATCTCTATGGCGCGCCCTAGGGGAGTCCTACTCCCGCCCCTTTCCTAGTAGAACTAGGAGCCCTTCCATGTAGTACGAGTAGGAGAGAAGGAAAGGGAAGAGAGAAGGGAAGGAAGGAGGGGGTGCGGCCCCTCCCCCTAGTCCAATTTGGACTAGGCCTTGGGGGGCGCACAGCCTGCCCTAGGCAGCCCCTCTCTCTTTCCCGTATGGCCCAATAAGGCCCAATACTTCTCCCGGCGAATTCCCGTAACTCTCTGGTACTCCGAAAAATACCCGAATTACTCGGAACCTTTCCGAACTCCGAATATAGTCGTCCAATATATCGATCTTTATGTCTCGACCATTTAGAGACTCCTCGTCATGTCCCCGATCTCATCCGAGACTCCGAACTCCTTCGGTACATCAAAACTCATAAACTCATAATATAACTGTCATCGAAACCTTAAGCGTGCGGACCCTACGGGTTCGAGAACTATGTAGACATGACCTAGAACTATTCTCGGTCAATAACCAATAGCGGAACCTGGATGCTCATATTGGCTCCTACATATTCTACGAAGATCTTTATCGGTCAAACCGCATAACAACATACTTTGTTCCCTTTGTCATCGGTATGTTACTTGCCCGAGATTCGATCGTCGGTATCCAATACCTAGTTCAATCTCGTTACCGGCAAGTCTCTTTACTCGTTACGTAATGCATCATTCCGTAACTAACTCATTAGCTACATTGCTTGCAAGGCTTATAGTGATGTGCATTACCAAGAGGGCCCAGAGATACCTCTCCGACAATCGGAGTGACAAAACCTAATCTTGAAATACGCCAACCCAACATGTACCTTTGGAGACACCTGTAGTACTCCTTTATAATCACCCAATTACGTTGTGACGTTTGGTAGCACCCAAAGTGTTCCTCTGGTAAACGGGAGTTGCATAATCTCATAGTTACAGGAACATGTATAAGTCATGAAGAAAGCAATAGCAACATACTAAACGATCAAGTGCTAGGCTAACGGAATGGGTCATGTCAATCACATCATTCTCCTAATGATGTGATCCCATTAATCAACTGACAACACATGTCTATGGTTAGGAAACATAACCATCTTTGATTAATGAGCTAGTCAAGTAGAGGCATACTAGTGACACTATGTTTGTCTATGTATTCACACATGTATTATGTTTCCGGTTAATATAATTCTAGCATGAATAATAAACATTTATCATGAAATAAGGAAATAAATAATAACTTTATTATTGCCTCTAGAGCATATTTCCTTCAGTCTCCCACTTGCACTAGAGTCAATAATCTAGTTCACATTGCCATGTGATTTAACACCAATATTCATATATGTATATGATTAACACCCATAGTTCACATCGTGATGTGACCAACTCCCAAAGGGTTTACTAGAGTCAATAATCTAGTTCACGTCGCTTATGTGATTAACACGCAAAGAGTACTAAGGTGTGATCATGTTTTGCTTGTGAGAGAAGCTTAGTCAACGGGTCTATCACATTCAGAGTCGTATGTATTTTTCAAATATTCTATGTCTATAATGCTCTGCACGAAGCTACTCTAGCCAATTGCTCCCACTTTCAATATGTATCTAGATTGAGACTTAGAGTCATCTGGATCGGTGTAAAAGCTTGCACCGATGTAAGTCTTTACGACGGGATCTTTTATCACCTCCATAATCGAGAAATATTTCCTTATTCCACTAAGGATAATTTTGACCAATGTCCAGTGATCTACTACTAGATCATTATTGTACTCCCTTGCCAAACCAGGGCAGAGTATACAATAGGTCTGGACCATAACATGGCATACTTTTATAGAACCTATGACTGATGCATAGGGAATGACTTTCATCCTCTTTCTATTTTCTGTCGTGGTCAGGATTTGAGTCTTACTCAACTTCACACCTTGGAACACAGGCAAGAACTCCTTCTTTGACTGTTCCATTTTGAACCACTTCAAAATCTTATCAAGGTATGTACTCATTGAAAAATCTTATCAAGCGTCTTGATCTATTTCAATAGATCTTGATGCTCAATATGTAAGTAGCTTTACTGAGGTCTTTCTTTTTAAAAACTCTTATTCAAGTATCCTTTTATGCTATCCAGAAATTCTATATCATTTCCAAACAACAATATGTCATCCACATATAGTATTTAGAAATGCCATAGAGCTCCCACTCACTTTCTTGTAAATACAGGCTTCTCCAAAAGTCTGTATAAAACCATATGCTTTGATCAACTCATCAAAGCGTATATTCCAACTCCGAGATGCTTGCACCAGTCCATAGATGGATCACTGGAGCACGCACACTTTGTTAGCACCTTTAGGATTGACAAAACCTTCTGGTTGTATCATATACAACTCTTCTTTAATAAATCCATTAAGGAATGTAGTTTTGACATTCATTTGCCAAATTTCATAAAATGTGGCAATTGCTAACATGATTCGGACAGACTTAAGCATCGCTACAGTTGAGAAAATCTCATTGTAGTCAACACCTTGAACTTGTCAAAAACCTTTTTGCGACAAGTCGAGCTTTGTAGATAGTAACACTACAATCAATGTCCATCTTCCTCTTGAAGATCCATTTATTTTCTATGGTTTGCCGATCATCGGGCAAGTCCACCATAGTCCACACTTTGTTCTCATACATGGATCCTATCTCAGATTTCATGGCCTCAAGCCATTTTGCGGAATCTGGGCTCATCATCGCTTCCTCATAGTTCGTAGGTTTATCATGGTCTAGTAACATGACTTCCAGAACAGGATTACCGTACTACTCTGGTGCGGACCGTACTCTCGAGGACCTATGAGGTTCTGTAGTAACTTGATCTGAAGTTTCATGATCATCATCATTAGCTTCCTCACTAATTGGTGTAGGAATCACTGGAACTGATTTCAGTGATGAACTATTTTCCAATTTGGGAGAAGGTACAGTTACCTCATCAAGTTCTACTTTCCTCCCACTCACTTCTTTCAAGAGAAACTCCTTCTCTAGAAAGGATCCATTTTTAGCAACGAATATCTTGCCTTCGGATCTGTGATAGAAGGTGTACCCAACAATTTCCTTTGGGTATTCTATGAAGACGCACTTCTCCGATTTGGGTTTGAGCTTATTAGGATGAAACTTTTTCACATAAGCATCGCAGCCCCAAACTTTAAGAAACGACAACTTGGGTTTCTTGCTAAACCATAATTCATATGGTGTCGTCTCAACGGATTTAGATGGTGCCCTTTTAACGTGAATGCAGCTGTCTCTAATGCATAACCCCAAAACAATAGTGGTAAATCAGCAAGAGACATCATAGATCGCACCATATCCAATAAAGTGCGGTTATGACGTTCGGACACACCATAACGTTGTGGTGTTCCAGGTGGCGTGAGCTGTGAAACTATTCCACATAGTTTTAATTGAAGACCAAACTCGTAACTCAAATATTCGTCTCTACGATCAGATCGCAGAAGTTTTATTTTCTTGTTACGATAATTTTTCCACTTCACTCTGAAATCATTTGAACCTTTCAACTATTTCAGACTTATGTTTCATCAAGTAGATATACCCATATCTGCTCAAATCATCTTGTGAAGGTCAGAAAATAACGATACTTGCCACAAGCATCAACACTCATTGGATCGCATACATCGGTATGTATTATTTCCAATAAGTCAGTAGCTTGTTCCATTGTTCCGGAGAACGGAGTTTTAGTCATCTTGCAACAAAAGGCACGGTTCGCAAGCATCAAATGATTCATAACCAAGTGATTCCGAAAATCCATCTTTATGGAGTTTCTTCATGCGCTTTACACCGATATGACCCAAACGGCAGTGCCACAAATAAGTTGCACTATCATTATTAACTTTGCATCTTTTGGCATCAATATTATGAATATGTGTATCACTACGATCGAGATCCAACAAACTATTTTCATTGGCTGTATGACCATTTGAAGGTTTTATTCATGTAAACAGAACAACAATTATTCTCTGATTTTATATGAATAAACGTATCGCAATAAACATGATCAAATCATATTCATGCTCAACGCAAACGCCAAATAACATTTATTTAGGTTTCACACTAATCCCGAAAAGTATAGGGAGTGTGCGATGATGATCATATCAATCTTGGAACTACTTCCAACACTCATCGTCACTTCCCCTTCAACTAGTCTCTGTTTATTCTGTAACTCCTGTTTGAGTTACTAAATTTTGAGCAACCGAACAAGTATCAAATACTCAGGGGCTACTATAAACACTAGTAAGGTACACATCAATAACCTGTACATCAAAATATACCCTTGTTCACTTTGCCATCCTTCTTATCCACCAAATATTTGGAGTAGTTCCACTTCCAGTGACCATTTCCTTTGCAGTAGAAACACTCAGTTTCAGGCTTAGGTCCAGCTTTGGGCTTCTTCATGGGAGTGACAACTTGTTTGCCATTCTACTTGAAGTTTCCCTTTCTTTCCCTTTGCCCTTTTCTTGAAACTAGTGATCTTGTCAATCATCAACACTTGATGCTCTTTCTTGATTTCTACCTTCGTCGATTTCAACATCACGAAGAGCTCGGGAATCATTTTCGTCATCCTTTGCATACTATAGTTCATCACGAAGTTCTACTAACTTGGTGATGGTGACTAGAGAACTCTGTCAATCACTATCTTATCTGGAAGATTAACCCCCACTTGATTCAAGCGATTGTAGTACCCAGACAATCTGAGCACTTGTTCACTAGTTGAGCGATTCTCCTCCATCCTTTAGCTATAGAACTTGTTTGAGACTTCATATCTCTCAACTCGGGTATTTGCTTGAAATATGAACTTCAATTCCTGGAACATCTCATATGGTCCGTGACGTTCAAAACGTCTTTGAAGTCCCGATTCTAAGCCGTTAAGCATGGTGCACTAAACTATCAAGTAGTCATCATATTGAGCTAGCCAAACGTTCATAACGTCTGCATCTGCTCCTGCAATAGGTTTGTCACCTAGCGGTGCATCAAGGACAGAATTCTTCTGCGCAGCAATGAGGATAAACCTCAGATCACGGATCCAATCCGCATCATTGCTACTAACATTTTT
Source organism: Triticum aestivum (assembly GCF_018294505.1). Lineage (NCBI taxonomy): Eukaryota > Viridiplantae > Streptophyta > Magnoliopsida > Poales > Poaceae > Triticum > Triticum aestivum. The sequence continues at coordinate 457,271,664 of NC_057807.1, read as the reverse complement.
CGACACAATTTTCTCTAGGAACATATCAAAATAAACATATGAAAGCAACAACGCAAGCTATTGATCTACAACATAATTTGCAAAATACTACCAGGACTAAGTTCATGATAAATCTAAGTTCAATTAATCATATTACTTAAGAACACCCACTTGGACAGACATCTCTCTAGTCATCTAAGTGATCACGTGATCCAAATCAACTAAACCATGTCCAATCATCACGTGAGATGGAGTAGTTTCAATGGTGAACATCACTATGTTGATCATATCTACTATATGATTCACGTTCGACCTTTCGGTCTCCGTGTTCCGAGGCCATATCTGTATATGCTAGGCTCGTCAAGTTTAACCTGAGTATTCCGTGTGTGCAACTGTTTTGCACCCGTTGTATTTGACCGTAGAGCCTATCACACCCGATCATCACGTGGTGTCTCAGCATGAAGAACTTTCGCAACGGTGCATACTCAGGGAGAACACTTCTTGATAATTTTAGTGAGAGATCATCTTAAAATGCTATCGTCAATCAAAGCAAGATAAGATGCATAAAGGATAAACATCACATGCAATCAATATAAGTGATATGATATGGCCAACATCATCTTGTGCTTGTGATCTCCATCCCCGAAGCACCGTCGTGATCACCATCGTCACCGGCGCGACACCTTGATCTCCATCGTAGCATCGTTATCGTTGCGCCATCTATTGCTTCTACGACTATCGCTACCGCTTAGTGATAAAGTAAAGCAATTACAGGGCGTTTGCATTTCATACAATAAAGCGACAACCATATGGCTCCTGCCAGTTGCCGATAACTTCGGTTACAAAACATGATCATCTCATACAATAAAATATAGCATCACATCTTGACCATATCACATCACAACATGCCCTGCAAAAACAAGTTAGACGTCCTCTACTTTGTTGTTGCAAATTTTACGTGGCTGCTACGGGCTGAGCAAGAACCGTTCTTACCTACGCATCAAAACCACAACGATAGTTCGTCAAGTTAGTGCTGTTTTAACCTTCGCAAGGACCGGGCGTAGCCACACTCGGTTCAACTAAAGTTGGAGAAACAGACACCCGCTAGTCACCTGTGTGCAAAGCACGGCGGTAAAACCAGTCTCGCGTAAGTGTACGCGTAATGTCGGTCCGGGCCGCTTCATTCAACAATACCGCTGAACCAAAGTATGACATGCTGGTAAGCAGTATGACTTGTATCGCCCACAACTCACTTGTGTTCTACTCGTGCATATAACATCAACGCATAAAACCTAGGCTCGGTTGCCACTGTTGGGGAACGTAGAAATTTCAAAAAAATTCCTACGCACACGCAAGATCATGGTGATGGCATAGCAACGAAAGGGGAGAGTATTGTTCACGTACCCTCGTAGACTGTAAGCGGAAGCGTCATGACAACGCGGTTGATGTAGTCGTACGTCTTCACGATCCGACCGATCCAAGCACCGAACGTACGGCACCTCCGAGTTCAGCACACGTTCAGCTCGATGACGATCCCCGGACTCCGATCTAGCAAAGTGTCGGGGATGAGTTTCGTCAGCACGACGGCGTGGTGATGATGATGATGTTCTACCGACGCAGGGCTTCGCCTAAGCACCGCAACGATATGACCGAGGTGGTATATGGTGGAGGGGGGCACCGCACACGGCTAAGGAACGATCACGAAGATCAACTTGTGTGTCTATGGGGTGCCCCCTGCCCCCGTATATAAAGGAGTGGAGGAGGGGGAGGGCCGGCCCTCTCTATGGCGCGCCCTAGGGGAGTCCTACTCCCACCGGGAGTAGGATTCCCCCTTTACTAGTAGAACTAGGAGCCCTTCCATGTAGTAGGAGTAGGAGAGAAGGAAAGGGAAGAGATAAAGGGAAGGAAGGAGGGGGTGCGGCCCCTCCCCCCTAGTCCAATTCGGACTAGGCCTTGGGGGGCGCGCAGCCTGCCCTAGGCAGCCCCTCTCTCTTTCCCGTATGGCCCAATAAGGCCCAATACTTCTCCCGGCGAATTCCCGCAACTCTCCGGTACTCCGTAAAATACCCGAATTACTCGGAACCTTTCCGAACTCCGAATATAGTCGTCCAATATATCGATCTTTACGTCTCGACCATTTCGAGACTCCTCGTCATGTCCCCGATCTCATCCGGGACTCCGAACTCCTTAGGTACATCAAAACTCATAAACTCATAATATAACTGTCATCGAAACCTTAAGCGTGCGGACCCTACGGGTTCGAGAACTATGTAGACATGACCTAGAACTATTCTCAGTCAATAACCAATAGCGGAACCTGGATGCTCATATTGGCTCCTACATATTCTACGAAGATCTTTATCAGTCAAACTGCATAACAACATACTTTGTTCCCTTTGTCATCGGTATGTTACTTGCCCGAGATTCGATCGTCGGTATCCAATACCTAGTTCAATCTCGTTACCGGCAAGTCTCTTTACTCATTACATAATGCATCATTCCGTAACTAACTCATTAGCTACATTGCTTGCAAGGCTTATAGTGATGTGCATTACCGAGAGGGCCCAGAGATACCTCTCCGACATTCGGAGTGACAAAACCTAATCTCGAAATACGCCAACCCAACATGTACCTTTGGAGACACCTGTAGTACTCCTTTATAATCACCCAGTTACATTGTGACGTTTGGTAGCACCCAAAGTGTTCCTCTGGTAAACGGGAGTTGCATAATCTCATAGTTATAGGAACATGTATAAGTCATGAAGAAAGCAATAGCAACATACTAAACGATCAAGTGCTAGGCTAACGGAATGGGTCATGTCAATCACATCATTCTCCTAATGATGTGATCCCATGAATCAACTGACAACACATGTCTATGGTTAGGAAACATAACCATCTTTGATTAATGAGCTAGTCAAGTAGAGGCATACTAGTGACACTATGTTTGTCTATGTATTCACACATGTATTATGTTTCCGGTTAATATAATTCTAGCATGAATAATAAACATTTATCATGAAATAAGGAAATAAATAATAACTTTATTATTGCCTCTAGGGCATATTTCCTTCAATGCTTGTCCAAGAAAGGGCAGTACCCAAGCACCGGTCCACCCACATATCAAATTATCAAAGTATCGAACGCGAATCATATGAGCGTGATGAAAACTGGCTTGACGATAATTCCCATGTGTCCTCGGGAGCGCTTTTCTCATTATAAGAAATTGTCTAGGCTTGTCCTTTGCTACAAAAAGGATTGGGCCACCTTGCTGCACTTTATTTACTTTCATTGCTTGTTACCAGTTACAAATTATCTTATCACAAACCTATCTGTTACCTACAATTTTAGTGGTTGCAGAGAATACCTTACTGAAAACCGCTTGTCATTTCCTTCTGCTCCTCATTGGGTTCGACACTCTTACTTATCGGAAGGACTACGATAGATCCCCTATACTTGTGGGTCATCAAGACTCTTTTCTGGCAACGTTGTCGGGGAGTGAAGCGCCTTTGGTGAGTTGAACTTGGTAAGGAAATATTTATATAGTGTGCTGAAATTTTCTGTCACTTGTTACTATGGAAACTAATCCTTTGAGGGGCTTGTTCGGGGTATCTTCACCCCGACCAATAGAGCAAAGAGTTTCTCCTCAACCTACTGAACCTATTGAAAATATTTACTTTGAGATTCCTTCGGGTATGATAGAGAAACTGCTAGCTAATCCCTTTGCAGGAGATGGAACATTGCATCCCGATTTACACCTTATCTTTGTGGATGAAGTTTGTGGATTATTTCAGCTTGCAGGTATTCCCGATGATGTTGTCAAAAGGAAGGTCTTCCCTTGATCTTTAAAGGGAGACGCATTGACATGGTATAGGCTATGTGATGATACTGGATCTTGGAACTATAAACGATTGAAGTTGGAATTCCACCAGAAGTTCTATCCTATGCATCTTGTCCATCGTGATCGTAATTACATATATAATTTTTGGCCTCGCGAAGGAGAAAGCATCGCTCAAGCTTGGGGGAGGCTTAAGTCAATGTTATATTGATGCCCCAATCATGAGCTCTCAAGAGAAATGATTATTCAAAATTTTTATGCTCCGCTTTCTCTCAATGATCGCACCATGCTCGATACTTCCTGTGCTGGTTCTTATATGCCGAAGACTACTGAATTCAAGTGGGATTTATTGGAAAGAATTAAACACAACTCTGAAGATTGGGGTTCCGATGATGGTAAGGAGTCAGGTATAACACCTAAGTTTGATTGTGTTAAATCTTTTATGGATACCGATGCTTTTCGTGGATTTAGCGCTAAATATGGACTTGACTCTAAGATAGTAGCTGCTTTTTGTGAATCTTTTGCTACTCACGTTGATCTCCCTAAGTAGAAGTGGTTTAAATATAATCCTCTCACTGAAGTAAAAGTAGTTGCACCTATTACAGTTGAAGAAAAAACTATCACTTATAATGATCCTATTGTTCCTACTACTTATGTTGAGAAACCACCTTTTCCTGTTAGGATAAAGGATCATGCTAAAGCTTCAACTTTTGTTTGTAAGAGTAATACTAGAACTTATACACCCCCCGAGAAAATCAAAGTTGAACCTAGTATTGCTATGGTTAAAGATCTCTTGGATGATAATTTAGATGGGCATGTTATTTATTTCTATGGTGAAACTGCTAATATTGCTAGACCAGATGCTAAGATACATAGACCTGTTGTAGGCATGCCTGTTATTTCTGTTAAAATAGGAGATCATTGTTATCATGGCTTATGTGATATGGGTGCTAGTGCTAGTGCAATACCCTTTGACTTATATAAAAAAATTATGCATGATATTGCACCCGCTGAAATGGAAGATATTGATGTTACTATTAAGCTTGCCAATAGGGATACTATTAAGCCATTTGGGATTGTTAGAAATGTTGAAGTCTTGTGTGGGAAAGTTAAATATCCTGCTAATTTTCTTGTTCTTGGTTCCCCACAAGATGACTTTTGTCCCATTATATTTGGTAGACCCTTCTTGAATACTGTTAATGCTAGGATTGATTGTGAAAAGGATATTGTTACAATTGGCTTAGGGGATATGTCTCATGAGTTTAATTTTGCTAAGTTTCATAGACAACCCCGTGATAAAGAATCATCTAGTAAGGATGAGATTATTGGTCTTGCTTCTATTGCCGTACCTCCCACTGATCCGTTAGAACAATATTTGCTAGACCATGAAAATGATATGTTTATGAATGAAAGAAGGGAAATAGATGAAGTATTCCTTCAACAGGGTCCTATTCTGAAACATATACCTGTTGAAATCCTAGGGGATCCCCCTCCACCCAAGGGTGATCCCGTGTTAGAGCTCAAACCATTACATGATAATCTTAAATATGTTTATCTTGATGAAAAGAAGATACATCCTATTATTATTAGTGCTAACCTTTCAGAGCAAGAAGAGGAAAGATTATTGAAAACTCTGAAGAAGCACCGTGCTGCTATTGGATATACTCTGGATGATCTTAAGGGCATTAGTCCCACTCTATGCCAACACAAAATAAAATGGAGAAAGATGCCAAACCAGTTAGGGATCCTCAGCGATGGTTAAATCCTAAAATGAAAGAAGTGGTAAGAAAGGAGATACTAAAGCTCCTTGAGGCAGGTATAATTTATCCCGTTGCTGATAGTGAGTGGGTAAGCCCTGTCCATTGCGTTCCTAAAAAGGGAGGTATTACTATCTTTCCTAATGATAAAGATGAATTGATCCCGCAAAGAATTATTACAGGTTATAGGATGGTAATTGATTTCTGTAAATTAAACAAAGCTACTAAGAAAGATGATTACCCTTTACCTTTTATTGATCAAATGCTAGAAAGACTATCCAAACATACACATTTCTGCTTTCTAGATGGTTATTCTGGTTTCTCTCAAATACCTGTGTCAGCGGAGAATCAATCAAAAACTACTTTTACTTGCCCTTTCAGTACTTTTGCTTATAGACGTATGCATTTTGGTTTATGTAATGCACCTGCTACCTTTCAAAGATGCATGATGGCTATATTCTCTGACTTTTATGAAAAGATTTGTGAGGTATTCATGGATGACTTCTCCGTTTATGGATCCTCTTTTGATGATTGCTTGAGCAACCTAGATCGAATTTTGCAGAGATGTGAAGACACTAGTCTCGTCTTGAATTGGGAAAAGTGCCACTTTATGGTTAATGAAGGCATTGTCTTGGGGCATAAAATTTCTGAAAGAGGTATTGAAGTTGATAAAGCTAAAGTTGATGCTATTGAAAAGATGCCATGTCCCAAGGACATTAAAGGTATAAGAAGTTTCCTTGGTCATGCCAGTTTTTATAGGAGGTTCATTAAGGACTTTTCTAAAATCTCTAGGCCTCTGACTAATTTATTGCAAAAATATATTACTTTTGTCTTTGATGATGATTGTGTGGAAGCATTTGAAATACTTAAGAAAGCTTTGATCACTGCACCTATTGTTCAGCCACCTGATTGGAATTTACCCTTTGAAATTATGTGTGATGCTAGTGATTATGATGTAGGTGCTGTTCTAGGGCAAAGAGTTGATAAGAAATTAAATGTTATCCAGTATGCTAGTAAAACTCTTGATACTGCCTAGAGAAATTATGCTACTACTGAAAAAGAATTCTTAGCAGTTGTATTTGCTTGTGATAAGTTCAGACCTTATATTATTGATTCTAAAGTTACTATTCACACTGATCATGCTGCTATTAAATATCTTATGGAAAAGAAGGATGCTAAACCTAGACTTATTAGATGGCTTCTCTTGCTCCAAGAATTTGACTTGCATATTATTGACAGAAAGGGAGCTGAGAACCCCGTTGTAGACAACTTGTGTAGGTTAGAGAATGTTCTTGATGACCCACTACCTATTGATGATAGCTTTCCTGGTGAACAATTAGTGGTCATTAATGCTTCTCATACTGGTCCATGGTATGCTGATTATGCTAATTATATTGTTGCTAAATTATACCACCTAGTTTCACTTACCAGCAAAAGAAAAAGTTCTTTTATGATTTAAGACATTACTTCTGGGATGACCCACACCTTTACAAAGAAGGAGTAGATGGTGTTATTAGACGTTGTGTACCTGAGCATGAACATGAACAGATCCTACGCAAGTGTCACTCCAAACTGTACGGAGGACACCACGCTGGAGATAGAACTGCACATAAGGTATTGCAATCCAGTTTTTATTGGCCTACTCTCTTCAAAGATGCTCGTAAGTTTGTCTTGTCTTGTGATGAATGTCAAAGAATAGGTAATATTAGTAGACGTCAAAAATTGCCTATAAATTATTCTCTTGTTATTGAACCATTTGATGTTTGGGGCTTTGATTATATGGGACCTTTTCCTGCCTCCAATGGTTACACACATATTTTAGTTGCTGTTGATTACGTTACTAAGTGGGTAGAAGCTATTCCAACTAGTAGTGCTGATCATAACACCTCTATTAAGATGCTTAAAGAAGTTATTTTTCCGAGGTTTGGAGTCCCTAGATATCTCATGACTGATGGTGGTTCACATTTTATTCATGGTGCTTTCCGTAAAATGCTTGGTAAGTATGATGTTAATCATAGAATTGCATCTCCTTATCACCCATAGTCCAGTGGTCAAGTAGAGTTGAGAAATAGAGAGCTCAAATAAATTTTGCAAAAGACTAATAATAGATCTAGAAAGTATTGGTCCAAGAAACTTGATGATGCATTATGGGCCTATAGAACTGCATATAAAAATCCTATGGGTATGTCTCCGTATAAGATGGTATATGGGAAAGCATGTCACTTACCTATAGAACTTGAACATAAAGCATATTGGGCTATTAAAGAGCTCAGCTATGACTTCAAACTTGCCGGTGAGAAGAGGTTGTTTGACATTATCTCACTTGATGAATGGAGAACCCAGGCATATGAGAATGCCAAGCTGTTCAGAGAAAAAGTTAAAAGATGGCATGACAAAAGGATACAAAAGCGAGAATTTAACGTAGGTGATTATGTGTTGCCATTCAACTCTCGTTTAAGATTTTTGCAGGAAAACTTCTCTCGAAGTGGGAAGGTCCTTATGTTATCGAGCAGGTCTATCGTTCTGGTGCCATAAAAATCAACAACTTCGAAGGCACAAGTCTGAGGGTGGTGAACGGTCAGAGAATCAAACATTATATCTTAGGTAATCCTGTCAATGTTGAAACTAATATTATTGAAACCGTAACCCCGGAGGAATACATAAGGAACACTTTCCAGAACATTTCATACTCCGAAAAGGAATAGGTATGTGGTACGGTAAGTAAACCGACTCCAAAACAATTCTAATGGCAATTTTTCTCCGTTTTGGAATATTTAATAATTTTGGAAAGCAAGAAGTAATCCGGGAAGAACACGAGGCCTCCATGAGGGTGGAGGGCGCACCCACCCTTACTGGGCATGCCCCCCTATCTCGTGGGCACCTCGTGTGCCTCCCGGACTCCGTTTTCTTGCACGTTACATATTTTGGTTGGTAAAAATTCATTATATAATCTCCCAAAGATTTTGACCACCGTATCACGCAAAATTCTTCTGTTTTTGTTTCGAGCTATTTTTCTGACAGATCTAGAGCATCATGATGTCACCCTCTTTCAACAATGAAGAAAAGGATGCTTGGCTATTGAAGATAGAGCTGAAAAGGGAAGAACCGAAGGAGATCAACAAGGATGAAGGGATCAAGAAGGCCATGGAGGATCAAGCTCCGGCGGTGGAAGAAGAAGACATCCCTCAACCTCTACCTAACCTCTTTACTCCAACTGAGATTGAAGCTTCCAAGATGATTGAGTTAGCTCGCATACAAAACAAGTATCTCACACAGGAAAATATTTTGTTGAAGGATCATATCGTCGGACTCAAGGGTATTATCCGCAAGTTGGAGGAGCTTTTACGCTCGATGTACGATTATCCACCATCATCATCACCACCTTCATCACCTCCGAGGACATAATCACATGGGTATGGGCACTCCCCCTTGGCAACTGCCAAGCTTGGGGGAGGTGCCCCGGTATCGTATCACCATCACACTCCTATCTTTATCGTTTTACTTAGTTTGATCCTTTTAGTAATATCTTGATCTAGTAGATTAAAGTTTTGGTATGAAGTAGTTTTGAGTTTTGCTTTGGGATATCTTTATGTAATCGAGTCCATAAGCTATCTATAATAAAGATTAGTGTTGAGTCAAGGGCTTTGCTATCTTGCTATGATCTTGAGAAAGTAGAAAGAATAAAAAGAAATAAAAGAGTTCATGTTGATCTTATGGATAGTAATGACTTCACATATAAAGAGTATGAGGCATAAAAGTTGTTGAGAGTTGACACTATCTTGGACATCTTTTATGATTGTGAGCACTCATTAAGTATGACATGTTAAAGAGTTGATGTTGGACAAGGAAGACAACGTAATGGGTTATGTTTTCTCACATCTCAGTTAAAGTATATTGTCATTGATCTTCCCAACATGTTGAGCTTGCCTTTCCCCCTCATGCTAGCCAAAAATTCCTTGCACCAAGTAGAGATACTACTTGTGCTTCCAAATATCCTTAAACCCAATTTTGCCATGAGAGTCCACCATACCTACCTATGGATTGAGTAAGATCCTTCAAGTAAGTTGTCATGTTGCAAGCAATAAAAATTGCTCTCTAAATATGTATGACTTATTAGTGCGGAGAAAATAAGCTTTATACGATCGTGTGATATGGAAGTAATAAAAGCAACGAACTGCATAATAAAGGTTCATATCACAAGTGGCAATATAAAGTGACATTCTTTTGCATTAAGATTTTGTGCATCCAACCCTAAAAGCACATGACAACCTCTGCTTCCCTTTGCGAAGGGCCTATCTTTTACTTTATGTCTTTTAGTTTATGCAAGAGTCAAGGTGATCTTCACCTTTCCCTTTTTCATTTTATCCTTTGGCAAGCACCTTGTGTTGGTAAGATCCTGATACATATATCCAATTGGATGTAAGTTAGCATGAGCTATTATTGTTGACATCACCTAAAGGTGAATACGTTGGGATGTAACACAATAAGCCCCTATCTTTCTTAGTGTCCGATTGAAACTCCATAACCATAAGTATTGCATGAGTGTCAGCAATTGTAGAAGACTATATGATAGTTGAGTATGTGGACTTGCTGAAAAGCTCTATTCTTGACTCTTTCTGATGTTATGATAAATTACAATTGCTTCAATGACTGAGATTATAGTTTGTTAGCTCCCAGTGAAGTTTATGAACCATACTTGACATTGTGAATTGATTGTTACTTGACCATAAGAAATCATATGACAAAATCTATATATGTTGTTATTATAAGAATGATCATGATGCCCTCATGTCCGTATTTTATTTTTATCAACACCTCTATCTCTAAACATGTGGACATATTTTTCGATTTCGGCTTCCGCTTGAGGACAAGCGAGGTCTAAGCTTGGGGGAGTTGATACGTCCATTTTGCGTCATGCTTTTATATCGATATTTATTGCATTATGGGCTGTTATTACACATTATGTCACAATACTTATGGCTATTCTCTCTTATTTTACAAGGTTTATCATGAAGAGGGAGAATGTCGGCAGCTGGAATTCTGGTTGGAAAAGGAGCAAATATTGGAAACCTATTCTGCACAGCTCCAAAAATCCCAAAACTCCATGGAAGTCATTTTTGGAATTAATAAGAATTTCTAAGCGAAGAAAATAGCTGAGGGGGCCCACACCTTGGCCAGGAGGGTGCCCCCCTACTGGGCGCGCCCCCTGTCTCCTGGGCCCCCTGTTGGCCCTCCGGTGCCCATCTTCTACTATATGAAGCCTCTTACCCTGGAAAAAATCATAAGCAAGCTTACGGGGCGAAACTCCGCCGCCACGAGGCGGAACCTTGGCGGAACCAATCTAGGGCTCCGGTAGAGCTGTTCTACCGGGGAAACTTCCCTCCGGGAGGGGGAAATCACCACCATCGTCATTACCAATGATCCTCTCATCGGGAGGGGGTCAATCTCCATCAACATCTTCACCAGCACCATCTCCTCTCAAAACCCTAGTTCATCTCTTGTATCCAATCTTGTATCAAAACCACAAATTGGTACCTGTGGGTTGCTAGTAGTGTTGATTACTCCTTGTAGTTGATGCTAATTGGTTTACTTGGTGGAAGATCATATGTTTAGATCCTTAATGCATATTAATACTCCTCTGATCATGAACATGAATTGCTCTATGAGTAGTTACGTTTGTTCCAGAGGACATGGGTGAAGTCTTGCTATTAGTAGTCATGTGAATTTGCTATTCGTTCGATATTTTGATGAGATGTATGTTGTCTCTCCTCTAGTGGTGTTATGTGAACGTCGACTACATGACACTTCACCATTATTTGGGCCTAGAGGAAGGCATTGGGAAGTAATAAGTAGATGATGGGTTGCTAGAGTGACAGAAGCTTAAACCCTAGTTTATGCATTACTTTGTAAGGAGCTGATTTGGATCCACTAGTTTCATGCTATGGTTAGGTTTACCTTAATACTTCTTTTGTAGTTGCGGATGCTTGCAATAGGGGTTAATCATAAGTGGGATGCTTGTCCAAGAAAGGGCAGTACCCAAGCACCGGTCCACCCACATATCAAATTATAAAAGTACCGAATGCGAATCATATGAGCGTGATGAAAACTAGCTTGACGATAATTCCCATGTGTCCTCGGTGTTGGAAATATGCCCTAGAGGCAATAATAAAATGGTTATTATTATACTTCTTTGTTCATGATAATTGTCTATTATTCATGCTATAATTGTGTTATCCGGAAATCGTAATACATGTGTGAATACATAGACCACAACAAGTCCCTAGTGAGCCTCTAGTTGACTAGCTCGTTGATCAACAGATAGTCATGGTTTCCTGACTATGGACATTGGATGTCATTGATAACGGGATCACATCATTAGGAGAATGATGTGATGGACAAGACCCAATCCTAAGCATAACACAAAGATCGTGTAGTTCGTTTTGCTAGAGCTTTTCCAAATGTCAAGTATCATTTCCTTAGACCATGAGATTGTGCAACTCCCGGATACCGTAGGAGTGCTTTGGGTGTGCCAAACGTCACAACGTAACTGGGTGACTATAAAGGTGCACTACGGGTATCTCCGAAAGTGTCTGTTGGGTTGGCACGAATCGAGACTGGGATTTGTCACTCCGTATGACAGAGAGGTATCTCTGGGCCCACTCGGTAATGCATCATCATAATGAGCTCAATGTGACCAAGTGTCTGGTCACGGGATCATGCATTACGGTACGAGTAAAGTGACTTGTCGGTAACGAGATTGAACGAGGTATTGGGATACCGACGATCGAGTCTCGGGCAAGTAACGTACAGATTGACAAAGGGAATTGTATACGGGATTGATTGAATCCTCGACATCGTGGTTCATCCGATGAGATCATCGAGGAGCATGTGGGAGCCAACATGGGTATCCAGATCAGCTGTTGGTTATTGAATGGAGAGGCGCCTCGGTCATGTCTGCATGTCTCCCGAACCCGTAGGGTCTACACACTTAAGGTTCAGTGATGCTAGGGTTGAAGAGATATTAGTATGCAGTAATCCAAAAGTTGTTCGGAGTCCCGGATGAGATCCCGGATGTCACGAGGAGTTCCGGAATGGTCCGGAGGTAAAGATTCATATATACGAAGTCAAGTTTCGGCCATCAGGAAAGTTTTGGGGGTCACCGGTATTGTACCGGGACCACCGGAAGTGTCCCGGGGGTCCACCGGGTGGGGCCACCTATCCCGGAGGGCCCCATGGGCTGAAGTGGGGAGAGGAACCAGCCCATGCGCCCCCTAGGGCCTCCCCCTGCGCCTAGGGCAAGAAACCCTAGGGGTGGGGGGCGCCCCCCTTGGCTTGGGGGGCAAGCCACCCCCTTGGCCGCCGCCCCCCCTTGGAGATCCCATCTCCTAGGGCCGGTGCCCCCAGGGGGCCTATATAAAGAGGGGGGGAGGGAGGGCAGCCATACCCAAGTCTCTAGCGCCTCCCTCTCCCCTGCAACACTTCTCCCTCTCGCAGAAGCTTGGCGAAGCCCTGCCGTGATCGCTGCTGCATCCACCATCACGCCGTCATGCTGCCGGATCTTCATCAACCTCTCCATCCCCCTTGCTGGATCAAGAAGGAGGAGACATCTTCCCAACCGAACGTGTGTTGAATGCGGAGGTGCCGTCCGTTCGGCGCTAGGATCTTCGGTGATTTGGATCACGACGAGTACGACTCCCTCAACCCCGTTCTCTTGAACACTTCCGCACGTGATCTACAAGGCTACGTAGATGCACTTCTCTCTCTCGTTGCTAGATGACTCCATAGATTGATCTTGGTGAAGCGCAGAAATTTTTTATTTTCTGCAACGTTCCCCAACACTCGGGAGCGCTTTTCTCATTATAAGAAATTGTCTAGGATTGTCCTTTGCTACAAAAAGGATTGGGCCACCTTGCTGCACTTTATTTACTTTCATTGCTTGTTACCGGTTACAAATTATCTTATCACAAAACTATCTATTACCTACAATTTCAGTGCTTGCAGAGAATACCTTACTGAAAACCGCTTGTCATTTCCTTCTGCTCCTTGTTGGGTTCGACACTCTTACTAATCGAAAGGACTACGATAGATTCCCCATACTTGTGGGTCATCAGTTGCATCATATACAACTCTTCTTCCGGAAATCCATTCAAGAATGCAGTTTTGACACCCATCTGCCAAATTTTATAATCATAAAATGCGGCAACTGCTAACATGATTCAGACAGACTTAAGCATCGCTACAGGTGAGAAAGTCTCATCGTAGAGTACTCCTTGAACTTGTCGAAAACCTTTCGCAACAACTCCAGTTTTGTAGACAGTAACATTACCATCAGTGTTAGTCTTCTTCTTGAAGATCCATTTATTTTCTATGGCTTGCCGATCATCAGGCAAGTCCGCCAAAGTCCACACTTTGTTCTCATACATGGATCCCATCTCAGATTTCATGACCTCGAGCCATTTCGTGGAATCTGGGCTCATCATCGCTTCCTCATAGTTCATAGGTTCATCATGGTCTAGTAACATGACTTCTAGAATAGGATTACCATACAACTCTGGTGCGGACCGTACTCTGGTATACTTACGAGGTTCGGTAGTAACTTGATCTGAAGTTTCATGATCATCATCATTAGCTTCCTCACTAATTGGTGTAGGAATCACTGGAACTGATTTCTGTGATGAACTACTTTCCAATTCGGGAGAAGGTACGATTAACTCATCAAGTTCTACTTTCCTCCCACTCACTTCTTTCGAGAGAAACTCCTTCTCTAAAAAGGATCCATACTTAGCAATGAATATTTTGCCTTTGGATCTGTGATAGAAGGTGTACCCAATAGTTTCTTTTGGGTATTCTATGAAGACTCATTTCTCCGATTTGGGTTCGAGCTTATCAGGTTGAAGCTTTTTCACATAAGCATTGCAGCCCCAAACATTAAGAAACAACAACTTTGGTTTCTTGCCAAACCACAGTTCGTAAGGCGTCGTTTCAACGGATTTTGATGGTGCCTTGTTTAACGTGAATGCAGTTGTCTCTAATGCATAATCTCAAAATGATATTGGCAAATCGGTAAGAAACATCATAGATCGCACCATATCCAATAAAGTGCGGTTATGACGTTCGGACACACCATTACGTTGTGGTGTTCCAGGTGGCGTGAGCTGTGAAACTATTCCACATTGTTTTAAATGAAGGCTAAACTCATAACTCAAATATTCACCTCCATGATCAGATCGTAGAAACTTTATTTTCTTGTTACAATGATTCTCCACTTCACTTTGAAATTATTTGAACTTTTCAAATGTTTCAGACTTGTGTTTCATCAAGTAGATATACCCATATTTGCTCAAATCATCTGTGAAGGTCAAAAAATAATGATACCTTCCACGAGACTCAGCACTCATCGGACCGCATACATCGGTATGTACTATTTCCAATAAGTCATTAGCTCGTTCCATTCTTCCGGAGAACGGAGTTTTAGTCATCTTGCCCACAAGGCATGGTTCACAAGTATCAAATGATTCATAATCAAGTGATTCCAAAAGCCCATCAGCATGGAGTTTCTTCATGCGCTTTACACCAATGTGACCTAAACGGCAACGCCACAAGTATGTTGCACTATCATTATCAACTTTGCATCTTTTGGCATAATAATATGAATATGTGTATCACTACGATCAAGATTCAATAAACCATCAACATTGGGTGTATGACCATAGAAGGTTTTATTCATGTAAATAGAATAACAATTATTCTCTATCCTAAATGAATAACCATATTGCAATAAACATGATCTAATCATATTCATGCTCAACGCAAACACCAAATAACATTTATTTAGGTTCAACACTAATCCCGAAAGTATAGGGAGTGTGCGATGATGGTCATATCAATCTTGGAGCTACTTCCAACACACATCGTCACTTCATCCTCAACTAGTCTCTATTTATTCTGCAACTCCTATTTCTAGTTACTAATGTTAGCAACTAAACAAGAATCAAATACCCAGGGGTTACTACGAGCATTAGTAAGGTACACATCAATAACATGTATATCAAATATACCTTTGTTCACTCTGCCATCCTTCTTATCCACCAAATGTTTGGGGTAACTCCGCTTCCAGTGACCATTTCCTTTGCAGTAGAAGCACTTAGTTTTAGGCTTAGGTCCAACTTTGGGCTTCTTCACGGGAGTGACAACTTGCTTGCCATTCTTCTTGAAATTCCCTTTCTTTCCCTTTCCCTTTTTCTTGAAACTAGTGGTCTTGTCAATCATCAACACTTGATGCTTTTTCTTGATTTCTACCTTCGTCGATTTTCAGCATCACAAAGAGCTCGGGAATCGTTTTCGTCATCCCTTGCATACTATAGTTCATCACGAAGTTCCAGTAACTTGGTGATGGTGACTAGAGAACTCTGTCAATCACTATCTTATCTGGAACATTAACTCCCACTTGATTCAAGCGATTGTAGTACTCAGACATTCTGAGCACATGCTCACTGGCCGAGCTATTCTCCTCCATCTTGTAGGCGAAGCACTTGTCAGAGTTCTCATACTTCCAGACTCGGGCATGAGTCTAAAATACCAATTTCAGCTCTTGGAACATCTCATATGCTCCGTAGCGTTAAAAACGTTTTTGAAGTCCCGATGATAATCCATAAAGCATGGTGCACTAAACTATCAAGTAGTTATCATATTGAGCTAGCCAAACGTTCATAACGTCTGCATCTGCTCCTGCAATAGGTCTGTCACCTAGCGGTGCATCAAGGACATAATTCTTCTGTGCAACAATGAGGATAAACCTCAGATGACGGACCCAGTCCGCATCATTGCTACTATCATCTTTCAACTTAGTTTTCTCTAGGAACATATAAAAAACATAGGGAAATTGCAATGTGATCTATTGATCTATAACATAATTTGCAAAATACTATCGGGACTAAGTTCATGATGAATTAAAGTTCAGTATCATATTACTTAAGAACTCCCACTTAGATAGACATCCCTCTAGTTATCTAAATGATCACATGATCCATATCAACTAAACCATGTCCGATCATCACGTGAGATGGAGTAGTTTTTCAATGGTGAACATCTCTATGTTGATCATATCTACTATCACTACAAAAAAAGAAACATCCGTGACATTTTGGGCCGAACGAATTTTTTTCTGTCATACTTATGACACTTCTATGACGATAATTGTGACAAAACCCGGTATCATCATAGATGTGGTGGGCTCCTACTTCTATGACAAGAAATCATGACAGAAAATGGGCTTTTCGTCCTGGGCGGGCCGGAGACGCAACTGCATGACATTCTTTGGGCCGTCCATGACGGAAAAAATCATGGTAGAAGCGAGGGCGAGGAAAATTTCGGCGAGTTCCCGGTTACGGTGGGAGGTCGGGGGCCGAGCGATGCGCGTTTCTCTCATTCATGTATGTGCATGTGTGCGAGGCGTTGGCTCTAACTGAACCCGAGCGAGGCGTTGGGCTCTAACTGAAACCGAGCGATTGCACTGCAGGCTACGCGTTACTGAACCCGAGCGATCGATCGATGGCTATTTACTGAACCCGATCGAGCGATTCCTTCGCTACTGCTGCTAACTGAAGCCGATCGATGCTGCCTCCGGATGAACAGTGAGCATTGCGGGGGGTGGGGGTGGGGGGGTTGGATGAATAGTGAGCGGTGGGGGTGGATGAACAGGACCCCGCGGCGTTGCCTCTGGATGAACAAGACCCCGATCGATCGAGCCGGTTGGGGCTGGATGAACAAGACCCCATGGAGGGCTAGATGAACAGGACGACCCCGTGGAGGGCTGGATGAACAGTAGATGGTGAAGGGTGGTTGAACAGTAGCTGGTGGAGTAGCGCGCGGTGGAGGCTGGATGAACAGGAGCCCGTGGAGGCTGGAGGAGGTTGACGGTAGCCCGTGGAGGCTCGAGGAGGTCGACGGTGGAGATGAACAGTATCCCGTGGAGTCCCATTTTTGTGGTACGCCACACCCCTCCCAATGAACAGGACCCCTGTTTTGACCGTAGCGCTCCAACACGAGTCCGTTTCGTCCGTTTTGCTGTACGCCACACCCCTCCCGATCAACAGGGCCCCCGTTTCAACCGTAGGAGGTCCATTTCCTTTGTTTTGCGGTACGCCAGACCCCTCCCGATGAACAGGATCCCGTTTTGAACGTGGCCGGTTGAACACAAGGCCCTTTCCTCCGTTCTGTGGTATGCCAGGCCTCGTTTCCATCGCCTGTTCCATCCAAGCCGGTTGGCTCCCATGCGTTCCATTTCCTCCCGATGAACACGACGCATTCCATTGCCTCCCGATGAACACGACGCATTCCGTTGCCTCCCCATGAACACGACAATGACACAGTTTCTCCTTTCTGACCCAGCCATGTATACGAGCCCTGGCCGTACGTATGCACGAGTAGGCGTTCGAGACCCCGCCCGTATGTATGTACGTGGCCGTATTTTCTTTCTTGTACACTGGCTGTTGTACGTATGTGTACATGCTACGTGTGCGCCTCTACTACGACACGTGCGCGCCTCTACTACGACACGTGCACTCCTCTACATCGACCAGTATGTACGTACACGTTCGCGACCAGAATGACGACACTACATACGCTTTGACCAGGTGGGTCCCAACTGTCAGGCACTTCCTTGCGTGCGAAGATGTAGCTGGTGGGTCACAGCAGTCAGGGGGTGAATCGTATTTTTCAGACGCACTTCCTTGCGTACGAAGATGTAGCTGGTGGGTCCCAGCAGTCAGGGGGGCGAATCATTTTTTTTCTCGGACGCACTTC
The DNA here is from genome assembly GCF_018294505.1 of Triticum aestivum. Lineage (NCBI taxonomy): Eukaryota > Viridiplantae > Streptophyta > Magnoliopsida > Poales > Poaceae > Triticum > Triticum aestivum. Next base: position 457,253,286 of record NC_057807.1, on the reverse strand, counting down.
CTTGTGTGCGAAGATTTAGCTGGTGGGTCCCAGCAATCAGAGGGGAAACGTTTTTTTCATGAAATATAGTGGCCCGTCCGGTAGGTCCCTGCTGTTAGGTGGAGGTATCATTATTTTCCGCGTAATAAGGAGGCACTCCCTTGATGCTGCCATGGACCCAGCTGTCAGCCTCTCCACGTACAGTCCACATCCGATGGAAGTCGTTCCTTGACCATGTTGACCACGCCGCACCGAAAGCACCAGGGCGGTGGACGACGGCGAGGCCTAGGAAGGGGATGAAACGGATCCGGGGAAGACACGGCAGTGGATGCCCGCACGGAGAGGAGTACGAGGGTCCACTGGTCTGGCTGCGGTGTGAGGCTCTCGTCGCAGCAGAATAACAAGGGGTGTGGGTGAGTAGAGGGATGGCCTGACCAGCGGTGGGAGTAGTAGGAGGCGGTGAGGCCTCCGCGGCATCACAGCCGGCCATGGGAGACAGGAGCATGCGGCACGACCGGCGCTGCTTTGGGCGGCTGGAGCAAGAAGACCAGAGGTTGAAGAAGCACCACTAGACGTCGAACCCCAATCTCATATCATTCATCTATCGGAAAGAAAAAACTAGAGCTACTTGAATTCCCACCTATAAAACTCCTGAAACTTTCTGGTTATGCAATCTGGTGTTGGGGATACAGGGGAAGCAATATATCTCACCCAAACTAACAATCCCTACATCCAGATGTATCCATCTGTCAACACATAACCAAGAAAACTCCGGAAATCGTGTACCTCAACCTTTGAAAAGCATCCGTTATACAAGCTATGGCAATACTCCCGAACTCCGAAGTACTGGGTGGCGTCAATGTTATCTCACCAACAACTGCATAAAAGAGATTTTCGATGTCGGCAAAACTCAGGTATTCCAGAACTGCAACGATAAAATTATGACGACAACACCTCGGAGCTCAACTCCCCGGCACACTGCCACAACCCCTAAATTTCAGGAGGCACCAAGAACAATGTTCTCGTTATAAGAATATCGGAATGATACCAAGATACCCGTGTGATCCTAAAAAAATTGGTGAAATTTGAGGCGAGGAAAGACAAAACATCTACGTCAGGAGGCCTCACCAGAGCGACAAAGGGACTGAGGAGTAAAAAGAATCCTACTCTCCGATATATATAATCCTAAGACTCAAAACATTTTTGTTCTAGACTCAACAACGTCAGCAATTCGATCAAGCAGGGGGCTCCTAAGTCGGGAATGGCTCTGATTACCAACTTGTAACACGAACGATGCGGCTATATCTCCCACATGTCGAAGCACGACTTAGAGGCATAACCGCATTGTGGTTTTGTCGCAAGAAGGGTCATCTTCACATAATCCCATGTAATGTACAAGAAAGGGATAAAGAGTTGGCTTACAATCGCCACTTCACACAATGATCATATAATTAATACATCATTCAGAGCACACACATAGTCCGACTACGGACGAAGCCAAAAGAAAAGAAGATAACCCAACTGCTAGATCCCCGATTGTCCCAACTGGGCTCCACTACTGATCAACATGAAACGAAACATAGCAACAACCAAGATCTTCGTTGAGCTCCCATCTGAGCTCGGTTCCAACACCTGCACTGGTATCATCGGCACCTGCAACTGTTGTGATATTATCTAGTGAGTCACGAGGACCCAGCAATCTCAAAACCCGCGAGATCAAGACTATTTAAGCTGATGGGTAAGGAATGGATAAGTGGTGAGGTTGCAGCAGCGACTAAGCATGATATGGTGGCTAACATACGCAAATAAGAGCGAGAAGAGAAGCAACGGAACGGTTGTGAAGCTAGCAATGATCAAGAGGTGATCCTGAACTCCTACTTACGTCAAGCATAACCCAAAACCATGTTCACTTCCCGGACTCCGCCGAAAAGAGATCATCACGGCTACACACATGGTTGATGCGTTTTAAGTCGAATTTGGTGTCAAGTTCTCTACAACCAGACATTAACAAATTCCCATCTGCCACATAACCACGGGCACGGCTCTCGAAAGTTTATACCCTACAGGAGTGTCCCAACTTAGCCCATCACAAGCTCTCACGGTCAATGAAGGATATACCTTCTCCCGGGAAGACCCGATCAGTCTCGGAATCCCGGTTTACAAGACATTTCGACAATGGTAAAACAAGACCAGCAAGACCACCCGACTGTGCCGACAAATCCCGATAGGAGTTGCACATATCTCGTTCTCAGGGCACACCGGATAAGCTAAGCGTACAAGTACCAACATAACCCAAGTTGCCAAGGGACGGTCCCGCACGGTGATCTAGTTTGGACCAACACTCAGAGGAGTACTGGCCCGGGGCGGGGGGGGGGGGGTAAAATAAAGATGACCCTTGAGTCTGCAGAACCCAAGGGAAAAAGGGCTTAGGTGGCAAATGTTAAAACCAAGGTTGGGCCTTGCTGGAGGAGTTTTATTCAAAACGAACTGTCAAGGGGGTCCCATAAATCACCCAACCACGTCAGGAATGCAAAATCAAGGAACATAACACCGGTATGACGGAAACTAGGGCGGCAAGAGTGGAACAAAACACCAGGCATATGGCCGAGCCTTCCACCCTTTACCAAGTATATAGATGCACTAATTAAATAAGAGATATTGTGATAACCCAACATAATCCTGTCCATCATGGAGCAATCTTCAACTTCACCTACAACTAACAATGCTATAAGAGGGGCTGAGCAAAGCGGTAACATAGCCAAGCAATGGTTTGCTAGGAAGGGTAAAAAAGTTAGAGGCTGACATGGCAATTTGGGAGGCTTGGTAAACAAGTGATAGGTAGCACATCATAGCGATAAAACGAAGCAACTAGCAAGCAAAGATAGAATAGATATCGAGGGTAATGGTCATCTTGCCTGAGATCCTGCAAGGAAGAAGAACGAGTCCATGAAGAAGACAAACGGACGTAGTCGAACGAATCTTCACAACTCCGGAACAAAACCGAAGCTAACGAGAGAAGCAAACCAGAAAGAACCATACAACATGGTAAACACACAAGCATAATCATAGCATGATGCACAATCAAGTATGATGCATGTCCGGTTTAAAGAGGCATGCATGGCAAAGTGCAACAAACAATACTACAAATTAAGTGGAGCTCAATATGCAACAAGTTGCATATTGATGGAACACCACATCGAATTATTTTAGTTTACTCTCGGTTAAGATACTCAACAATTATTAAATGTTAATTAACATGGCAAGAGGTGAATCATAATAAAACTACCTATCTAGGCAATTTAAATGAGGTCGGAAATAACAAACAACAATTCCGAAAAATCCCCATGTCATTTAGCAATTTAACGCAAACAACAATTTTAAGCATTTAAATGTGGTTATCATGATGCAGATGACATGCACAAGTTTTATGCAATTTTATGAAAATGTTGACATGAGCATGATATGAAGCATTATGTCACTGTGGTGGAAAGAAGAGGTGCCACGGCGACGAATCCGAAAATGGTGCCACGACAACATATCGGTTCCGGTAACCCATGAAAATACCGGTGCAAAAGAAGGTGTGGATGTGCGGAACATGCAAAAGATGGTGGGGTGATCCCGAATTACCGGGTTCCCACGGGTCGATGGCTTGGCAAACGAGGAGGAACGTGCAATGACAGCTTGGGCACGGTGCAAACACGAGTCTCTCATACAACATACATTCATTCCCGAGCGGTCGTCTCGGTGGTATACCTTTGAAGCGTGCGTTTTCGGGGTGGAACGAGTCGGTGCGAAGTAGAGGAAGTAGACGTTCTCGTGACGGTCGTAGTGGAAGTAGTGGTACACAACGACGATAGTGGAAGTAGTGGTTCACGTTTTTGTAGTCGTACGCACTCCATAGATGATCGGGGTCACGGCGAGGAACTTGATGTCCACGGGGTCGACGGTAGAGGAGGTAGTGGTACTATTCGTTGGACGTCGTGGTACTTGGGGTCTTCGGACTTGTCGGTCTGGTCTTGGTGTAAATGCACATGGCAAACGTAGTGGTACTAAGCACCGGTCGTCGAGGGACTTGTCGAAATCCATAGAGCTGGTGTGCTTGGCGAATCCAGAGGCATTGGTAATGGTACTTGGCGAATTCCACGCTCGGTGGTCCTTGGACTTGGCGTCAACAGCAACAGGGGCGCGATGCAGGGACTTGGCGCAATGCAGGGGCGACGGCCGCGGGACTAGTCTGTCCTGGCGGGCTGCTCGCCGACGAGGTTCAGGTGAGGTCGTCGGCCGGTGAAGGTGCAGCAGAGGATGTCGCGAGGTCCTCGAGCAGAGATAGGGCTTCTCCTGCTGGCTTTTGGCGACGAGCGGCGTGGGAACGAGGACGAGGTAGGAGGTCGCGCGAGGTGGAGTTGACAGCAGCATGCCATGGGAGGCGAAGCTCGCGGCAGGAGGTGAAGAAGACGGTGCGGCGGCGGGGCGAGGAACGCAGGGGCCACGGGGCGGCTGCGCGCCTGCAGGAGCGAAGCGATGGGTGCGGGCGTGCGTGGAGAGGCTCGGGGTTGAGCTACTGGCGTTCGACGAAGACGGCACGGAGGATGACGGATGCGGGCGCAGGTGCTTGAGGAGCTCCTCTCCTCAAGCGCTCGGGCGATGAGGATTTGGCGAGGAGGAGGCGCGATCGCGGCCTGGTGCTGCAGAGGGATGCGTGCGCGATCGAGAGGGAGAGAGTGAGATGGGGGTCGGGATGAGCGAGGGAGAAGGGGCGCGAGGGAGGAGATCGAGGGGAGATGGGGATCGGGCGCTGGGTTTGGGCGATGCGTGTGCGTGGCGGCGCTCAATGGGAGCGAGGGGAGGAAGAGAGTGAACAGAGGGGATCGGGCTAGGGTTATAGGGATTAGATGGGCTGTGGGGATGGATGGGCCGGCCTGGGCTGCTGGGCTCTCTTCTCTCTCTCTCTTATTTTTCCAAAACAGTAAAAGAATAGGAAGAAAGAAAAGAGAGAAGAAAAAAGGTTAGAGAAGGGACTTTGGCATGCGGATAATTTTCCCGGGCTCACAAAAATGAGCTTGAACCAGGAAAAATAGAAGTGGGCATGACCGAAAGTTTAAATTCAAACACATTTGATTTAAATTCAAATGGTTTGAATAGGAAGTGAGGGTTTGGAAGGTCCAAAAATGTTGAGAATTTTGGTGGGGCTTCGATAGATAAAGAAAGAATGATAGACAAGGTTAGAGAGTCAAAACATGAAGAAGAAAAGGCCAAGGGATTTAACATGCACGTGTGTTGTGGTAAATTCCAAACTAATGGAATATTTATCATAGCTCCCTAATAATATTGGGAGCGTAATTGTTATAAAGAGAAGTCACCCTTCCCTTGATTTAAATGGATCAAAAAATCCATACAATTTATCTAAAAGAGTTATAAAATTAATGATATGATGGCATGATGACATGATGCAATGCAAGAGATGACATGATGAAATGCAACAAACAAAAATAAATCACACGACGAAACTCGGAATAGCTGGAAGTCTTCTGGAGCTTCGGTCTTGGGGCGTCACACCTGTTTCGACCGTAGCGCTCCAACACAAGTCCGTTTCGTCCGTTTTGCGGTACTCCACATCCCTCCGAATCAACAGGACCCACGTTTCAACCGTAGGAGGTCCGTTTCCTCCATTTTGCGGTACGCCAGACCCCTCCCGATGAACAGGATCCCGATTCGAACGTGGCCGGTTGAACACAAGGCCGTTTCCTCCGTTCCGTGGTACGCCAGACCTCGTTTCCATCGCCTGTTCCATCCAAGCCGGTTGGCTCCCACGCGTTCTGTTGCCTCCCGATGAACACGACGCATTCCGTTGCCTCCCATGAACACGACACATTCCGTTGCCTCCCCATGAACACGACAATGATGCAGTTTCTCCGTTCCAACCCAGCCATGTACACGAGCCCTGGCCGTACGTATGCGCGAGTAGGCGTTCAAGACCCCGCCCGTATGTATGTACGTGGTCGTATTTTCTTTCTTGCACACTGGCCGTTGTACGTACGTGTACATGCTACGTGCGCCCCTCTACTACGTCACGTGCGCGCCTCTACTACGACACGTGCACGCCTCTACATCAACCAGTATGTACGTACACGTTCGCGACCAGAATGTCAACGCTACATATGCTTCGACCAGGTGCGTGCCGACTGTCAGGCACTTCCTTGCGTGCGAAGATGTAGCTGGTGGGTCCCAGCAGTCAGGGGGGTGAATAGTTTTTTTTCAGACGCACTTCCTTGCGTGCGAAGATGTAGCTGGTGGGTCCTAGCAGTCAGGGGGCGAATCGTTTTTTTCTCGGACGCGCTTCCTTGCGTGCGAAGATGTAGCTGGTGGGTCCCAGCAGTTAGGGGGGAAACGTTTTTTCCACGAAATACAGTGGCCCGTCCGGTAGGTCCCTGCTGTCAGGTGGAGGTATCATTATTTTCCGCGTAATAAGGAGGCACTTCCTTGCTGCGGCCGTGGACCCAGCTGTCAGCCTCTCCATGTACAGTCCACATCCGATGGAAGTCGTTCCTTGACCATGTTGACCACGCCGCGCCGAGAGCACTAGGGCGGTGGACGACGACGAGGCCTAGGAAGGGGACAACATGGAGCCGGGAAAGACGCGGCAGTGGATGCCCACACGGAGAGGAGTACGAGGGTCCACTGGTCCGGCTATGGTGTGAGGCTGCCATCTCCGCAGAATAACAGGGGGTGTGGGTGAGTAGAGGAATGGCCTGGCCAGCGGTGGGAGTAGTAGGAGGTGGTGAGGCCTCCGCGGCATCACAGCCGGCCACGGGAGACAGGAGCATGCGGCACGACCGGCGCTGCTTTGGGCGGCTGGAGCAAGAAGACCAGAGGTTGAAGAAGCACTACGACCATTGGATGGACATCGTATGATCACTGGAGCTAGAATCATTCATATTGACTAAAGTTGACAAAGGCCCTCGTCCCAGCCAACTTAGTAGGCCCAGAAGTCAGCCTCTCACCATGGTGGGTCCCAGCTAGCGGTGGGAGCATTCATTTTTTTGTGCGTAATAAGGAGGCACTTCCGGTGGGTCTGAGCTGACAGCAGGGGGAACGTTTTTTCGCGAAATACGGTGGTTCGTCCGGTGGATCCCAGCAGTCAGGGGGAAACATTTTTTTTTTGCAAAATACGGTGGCCCGTCCGGTGGGTGCCAGCAGTCAGGGGGAAACGTTTTTTTTTTCGCGAAATACTAGTGGCCCGTCCGGTGGGTCCCTCCTGTCAGGTGGAGGAATAATTATTTTCCGTGTAATAAGGAGGCACTTCCTTGCGGCTGCCGTGGACGAAGCTGTCAGCCTCTCCACGTACAGTCCACATCCGATGGAAGTCGTTCCTTGACCATGTTGACCACGCCGCGCCAAGAGCACCACGGCGGTGGACGACGGCGAGGCCTAGGAAGGGGACGACACGGAGCCGGGGAAGACGCGGTAGTGGATGCCCACGCGGAGAGGAGTACGAGGGTTCACTGGTTCGGCTGCGCTGCCGTCGCTGCAGAATAACGGGGGGTGTGGGTGAGTGGAGTGGAGGGATGGCTTGGCCAGCGGTGGGAGTAGTATGGGGGCGGTGAGGCCTTCGCGGCAGCACAACCAGCCATGGGAGGCAGGAGCAGGCGGCACGACCGGCGCTTCTTTTGGTGGCTGGAGCAAGAAGACCAGAGGTTGTAGAAGCACTACAGCCGTTGGATGGACATCGTACGGTCAGTCGAGCTAGAATCGTGCATATTGACTAAGTTAACAAAGCCCTCCGTCCCCGTCAACTTAGTAGGCCCACTATACTGGGTCCTAGCTAGCAGGGGGAGTATTCATTTTTATGTGTGTAATAAGGAGGCACTTCCTTGCGTGCGAAGATATAGCTGGTGGGTCTGAGCTGTCAGCGGCGGTAACATTTTTTTCACGAAATACAGAGGCCCTTTCGGTGAGTCCCAGATGTCAGGTGGAGGAATCATTATTTTATGCGTAATAAGGAGGCATTTCCTTGCATGCGGCCGTGGACCCAGCTGTCAGCCTCTCCACGTATAGTCCACTTCAGATGCATGTCGGTCCTTGACCATGTTGACCACGCCACACCGAGAGCACCAGGGCGGTGGACGACGACGAGGCCTAGGAAGGGAACGACATGGAGCCAGGGAAGACTCGGCAGTTGTTTCCCACACGGAGGGGAGTACGACTGTACGAGGGTTTACTGGTTCGTCTGCCGTCGCCGGAGAATAACAGTAGGTGTGGGTGAGTAGAGGGATGGCTAGGCCAGCGATGGGAGTACGGTGGGGCGGTGAGGCCTGCGCGGCAGCACAACCGGTCGCGGGGAGGAGGGAGCAGGCAGTCCCGCCGGCGCTTGTTTGAGTGGCTGGAGTAGGAAGAGCAGAGATTGAAGAAGCACGACGGCCGTTGGATGGACATCCAACAGTCACTGCTTGTGCGTCAACCTTTTTTTAGGATAGCCTCAAATCTGTGTAAAACAACATACATGCCATCTGCCATTATTTCATATAATTTATAGCCCATTTGCTAATTATTACGGGGTTTTTTGGAGCCCATATTCTTTTTGTTAGCATTACAACCCATATTGCGGCCACGGTTAAAAAATTATACGAAATTTTGCATATGTTGGTGCGGTCTAAATTGTTTTTAATCCCGAAATTTCAAGTCACATTCAGACTGATTTTAAAAATAAATGTATATCAATATAAAATCCAATAATTGTCCACGCATAAAAATCAATGCAATTTAAAATCTCGAAATGAAAAAAATGATATTTGAAACTAATTGCCAGTTTGATGTGTTTTAAAAATGTACAGGCCATTTCTCATTACTGATAGGCCATTTTCTTGGTCAGGCGAATGAAGCTCTCCTCGTCTTGAAAGATTTGCAGCCCAAAAGGCCTGATAAAGTGACTTGACAAATCACAAAAAAACTGGGCTGGCCATTTTCAGAAAGAAAAAAAATACTGGGCTGGTCTGTGGTAAACATAAAAGAAAAGGTTGTCTAGACAGGCCAGAGTGTCCCGCATAGCCCAGTTGACACCCTGCTTCTGTCTCAAAAACAAATTAGATAAATGCCACTCCAATTATGGCGATTCATAAAAATTCCACTGCAATTTCCAAACTTTGAAAAATGCCACTGTAATTTTTGCAAACTTTGAATAACGCCACTGCAGTTTGCAAACTTTGAAAAACGCCACTCTAGACTTCGAAAAATGCCCCTAGAAATGGCATGAAATGGCATTTTTCAAAGTTCGGAAATTGCAGTGGCATTTCTCGAATACACCAGATTTGGAGTGGCATTTATCAAATTAACCCAAAACAAAAATAACTGGGCAAGCTGCTGGGTCCTGGTGTCAGCCGCTCGTTGTGCAATTCTCTCGTTTATTGACTACGTTGACAATGGCATGGGACCCAGATGTCAGAAATCCACTAGGAGGAGCCATTTTTTTACTGGATTGAAATAAGGAGGCACTTGCTTGCGTACTGCCATGACCTTGGCGGGTCCCTGCTGTCATCTTCTCCACGTACAATCATCTCCTGATTGTGTACGCGTCAACTTGGTAGGCCCACAAGTCAGCCTCTAAACCCATGGAGGACAAATACAACCCATTTAAAAAAATAACAGCCCATTCCATACGTTCAAACGGAAAGTTCAACATTCAGAGCAAAGTAACATGTCTGATCCACATATAGAGTACTGAACTTCCACGTTGACAACCATCATAGCCAAGTTAACTATCTACTCCCACTAATATTCTAGTAGCGTACAAGTACTAACTTACTCTTAGCTAACTAGACGATGCCGGCCGCCATCTATGGTACACGCTAAACGCCGACACTGGCGTCCTACGCCCCACCTCGGACTTGCAAGAGGTGCGATAGGGCGCGTTGCTCGCGCATGTTGGCCCTTTCCATGTCGGCGTGGTTCACCAAAGCTTCGGCTTCCAAGCGGAAAACCCACTTGAAGCTGGTAGTAAAAATCGGTGTCGTGAACGCGTGCGTGCCCGACAGCCTCCAGGGCTATTTGCCGGGCGCCGGCCTCCACGTAGACGGCCCAGTTGCGGGCGCTTTGCTCGCGACTCAGAGCGTCGGTGCGCTGCTGCTCCATGTCCCACTAGCGGCGCAAATCGGTGATACGCTGCTCCTCCGCCAGGCGGTCGCACTCCAACAACTCCTGCTCCTCCGCTAGGCGGTCGCGCTCCAACAACTCCTCGATCTCCACATTGCCATCTAAAGACAGATAGAATGCCTCATCCCTCCGTCTGCCTTCCGGTGAAAAACCGAACACTAGTTCCGGCGGTGACCGCCTCCGGCGTCGCCTACCTCGGACTGGCGGGGGCATGGCGGACGTGGCGAGTGACATCGGGCCGGTGGGGGCTTATGAGGATATGGCGAGTTGGGTCACGGTGCCACCGGAGAAGGCCGGGAAACAGTACTTATAGGCGGAAGGTAGCGTGACGGTCATCGGAATTCAATGCATAAGCAGGCATGGGTTAGCGCGCTAGCTTGTCATGGAAAACTAGAGAAACTGAAATTATGACTGTGTCATCTCGTCCCATCTGGGTCGCACGCCGGCATGGCGGTCAAACGAGTGCACTCGAATCATCTCCCTCCTTGTCAATAATGATTCCACGGATTTAAAAAGCCCACAACAATTAAAACACATCTTTTTTTCGCATTATTTAGCTGCCTTAATTACGACCGGCTGCATGCAGACACTCAGAATCGCTCGCAACCAGTATGTGGAGCAGCATGTAACGAGTCGTAGCTGAGGGCACGCATGCAGCCACTTAAATCGCTGGAATTAATTAGGCTTAAACTTCTGCATGCCGTTAATTATTGCCATGCCTTGGTCTTGCTGCTTTGCTCACGGGACTAATAAACCCGGATGAAGGGAGTACCTTGGTTGGTGAGAGGTTTGAATTAGGCCCTTCAAACTGGAAAGGAGGTACTAGTACGTGCGTGATCCGCTATTTATTCATGTAGGATCGAGTAGGTCGTTTCATGAATTGAGCCCTGCAAACAGGAAAGGAAGTAGTACGTGCGTGATCTGCTATTTATCCGTGTAGGATCGAGTATGTAGGATAGTGTAGATTGTCAGTTTCTTCAGAGGTAGGCATTTTTATTCAAAAAACTGCCACCTCGGATCTTGCGTCACAAATAAAACTGCCAGGAGTGCATTAGTGGGCTAGCTAGTGATCTATCAGTAACTTGTAAACACTAAGCGAACAGAAATAAGTAACTGTTGATGCATCTCAATGATTCACAGATCATATACAAATATGTAGCTCCAAAAGCAAAGATCAGCCACTTCGGATCTTGCGTCGCAACTAAAACTAACTAGTACGATTCCCATACATAAGATCAACATGTTAATGCATCTCAATGATTCACAGATCATATACAAATATGTAGCTCCAAAATAAAAGATCTAGAAAAAACATATGTTCTTCCTACTAACACGGATGCTTCTGTTGGCCAACATTCAGTACAGACTGAAAGCAAATTTATTTGTGAAGTCTACAATTCCTCTTGCAAATGTAAGTGGTTTCACCAATAGCTGGAACCATGAGAATGAACCACACATGATGGAGGAACATCCACTGCAATATGATTTGGTCTTCTCTCGATCACACCACGAGACTATTTTCGGAATACAAACTTTAACTTAGGCAAAATGATGCCCATTGTATAATCAGACCAAAGCAATGAAGCACCTAGTGTTGGCCAATAAATAGTACAATACTACTTTTCCGCAGTCCATGAAGTTACTACCAATCTTTCTGTGTCTATTTTAAAATGGCACTGCATGCAGTGACTATACTATTCTCTTGTGCAGTTCAACCAAAATTGTAGACACTTTGTTTAATTGCCAAATAGCAATGGGAAGACATCTCTGTCTGCACAAATATCAAGCAGCTAGTAAACATATACCACACCTTGTATTTTCGCTTTAAACATGTCTCTTCCGCTTAGCATCCGTCATGTTCTGCACTAGACAATCTGATACAGTTATGTTTTGCCCTGGACAATTTCGTACTGAATTGATTTGCTGGTTTAGAGCAGAAATATAGCGCCTATTCTTCATCAAACCAAGGAGATCCATGTTCGCAGTGATGGAAGAGGTGAAATCGATACAACCGAAATTGAGCATCCAATTATTGAATCCCGTCCTGCACCTCCAATGTAGGTCCACCCTGCCAATAAATTCACATGCAAACCACTAATATTACTATCTAATGACAGTACAAAAAGAGTGGCAAGATAGGAGCAAACCATGTACCTTTGTAATGAATAGCTCATAGTGCCACCAATTGGATATAAAGGTTTGGAAAAAACCATGCTCCTAATGTTGAACCAGTTGGACTTTTTGTGCAGTTCCACTAAAAGTGTGATTCATGTAAAAACAACACTAGTTGAAGCATAGACTCACAAATATAAGCATTCCAATTTCTTAATGGAAAAGGTAGCAAGACTGTTTCTAACCACCTGTTCGAAGGAATAAATAAGGCAACAACGGCTGATGTCAGAAAGGCATATATAGTTCTTTTTGAAAGAATGATCAACTCCCGACCTTTCCTCTTCTTTTAAGCATATTTTGTATAGTTCAACTAAAATAAAATGCCATCACCGCCTTGACAATTGACACTGTACAAAAGGAAATGACTTAACATTACATCATGATGTCAGGTATGTAGTCGATAGGCATTAGAGACAAACATACAGACCTCCTCCGATAACATAATGAACATTAATTTAACAAAGGTGTGACTAGCTTTACCGGGATAATTTGAGTGAACTCTACACCCTCTGTTCCTCAATATAAGACGTTTTCGTGGTTCAATTTAAAGTACCCAAACATCTAGTATTTAGAAAAACAGGTAGTAGTTTTCTTGAGCACATATCTGGGAAAGCTTGCCACACTTTATTTATGTCCATACGCTAATGCAACACCATTCGAATACTACAAATATACACTAATCTAGTGGCTAGTGCAACAGTAGAGTAGTTAGTTTATTACAGGGTACAGTACAATGGTTTTACTGAACAGATTTCAATAAACTCTAGCACTGGAAGATTTCTATAAGAATTAACAATACAAAATGTAAAGGTAACAAGTTTCAGCATTGGTATACTAGCTGTGCATGAGCATTAAACCAAATACAAAAGTCTGAAGGTAACTAGCATTATTAACTAATGACAGTATAAAAAAATTGCAAACCATGTACCTCCAAGGTAAATATCATTTCGAACTCATGGGGACCTAAAAATTGCTATCCCAATCTTGATAATCGATCAAACATAAAAACTTGATCGAACGAATCAAGAGAACAGCCGGAGGAGGAGATGCCCACTCTTGACCTTTCCTCTTGTCTTCATAATTTTTTGTGCAGTTTAACCAAAATAAAATGACATCAGCGCCTTGGCATTTTGGTGACACTGTACAAAAAAATTAACTTATCTCATGAAAGTGAGGTATGTAATCTATAAGCATTAACAGTGCAAAAATCTGAAGGTAGTAACAAGTTTCATCGTTGGTATACTGGCTGTGCAAAAGCATTAGAATGCCTTAGCTGAAAAATCTTTAATACATCCACAATCAACAGCTAACCCTGAAATAATCCAGTGACATTAAATGGCATTGCTTAAATTTATCGGTGGCATTAGACTGAGAGCGGCATTAGTTAAATGTGGCATCACTTTAGCAGTAGCATTGCTTGACTTGACTGCTGGCGTTATACTAACAGCAAAAAAGTGGCAATAAGAGCATGGGAGGCCCATTCGGACAGTGGGCGCACCAGTACGATGTACCTCCACTGGACGCAGAGTGGTGAGGGAGGTATGGTTGCCCAGAGCAACAAATATCCAGGCAGCATATGTGGATTACGTCCCATTTTTGTTCTCTTTAGCCACCTTTTTCCTATGTGAGGACAACAAACCGATCGACCTGGTCATTCTCTATTGCGTTGTCATGCCTTTCTACCCTTCTTCAACCAAGAGACACGAGACTCGTTCCTTAGCTACTGATTTTCCCCTTTTCAACCTAGATGCGGGTTCGATGCCTACTCTCTTGGACAGTACAGTCTCCCTTCCTTTCCTTATTCAACCCAGACATGGATTAGTCTGCATGAAGTAGGGTTTCCTTTAATAGTGCAAATTATGGGTTTCGTTTGCATGGCCAGCAAAGCAGAGGATAACGAATTGGGAAGATGGTGGAGTGGAAAAAGATCCACATGCAACGACGTGGCAGATGGGGCAATAGAACAAGGGTATGGTTCGAAAAGAGATAGCATACCTGAGGGTCGGTGAGAAGTGGCTTCGCTCGTGGTCGTCGTCCTCCGCACACACTATGGCAGCGAGCTTGGGGACGGAGGCCATCCCGCACGGGCGCTAGGTCTGAGAGGATGGCCTTGTCGTCGGTGCGTGACCTCACTCGCCGATGACGAGTGCGTCAATGCTGCACGTCCATTTCTTCCCCGGCGGATCTGTGACCACCAGTGAGAAGGGAGAGAGGCCGTCTTTTTTAGATCTGGAGAGAGGGTGATAGTGTGGGAAGCAAGTGGGCAGCCCTTAGCAAGAAAGCGCTGAAGCTCCAGCCTATATATATTTTTATACTACTAGTACTAGAGGTGGAGTAGTGGTAGAGTAGTTTATATTTTCTCTGCGTACGGTATCAGTTAGTCGTGCTTCAAATCTGAACGGCACGCCATTAAAAAAATAAATGTCGATAACTAATGCGGCACCTCGGGCCAACGCGGCCAGATCGCATTTTGCACGAGAAATTACACACCATGTTTCGTTGACATGTGGTCCTGTTCCAACATATCAGTGAGACGACGGCGAGTCCTTTTATACTAGTATTTCTGAACGGATGTGTAGGCCAGGGCGCCTCTTCATGAATCGTGGCAAACTGGCAACCATCCACCGACTCTTTGCCTTTCCCTCTCAATTTGGAACTGCTGTCGCACGCTCTTCCTCTCCCTCCTCCATTTTCCTTCAGCCTTCACCCTTCCTTCTGCCATTGTTCGATCGTCTTCTCCATGGTGGGAACAGGCCGGAAACGACCCTGTTATTCTTGCCCTGGTCTGAAAGATGATGTGGTGGAGGAACTCATTGATCGGTGCGACGTCATCACCTCGGCTAGCATGGCAGGTTCGTTCAAGACCATTCTCGACTCAACTAATAACATCATTACAAGGAACCCAAGAGTCAAGGAGCGGCTTGATCTCCCCTATCTTCTTCGCCGTGACCCTGATGACTGGCGCGGGGATGACGGAGGCCTCGCCTTGTGCAAGTTGATGCCGCTTGATAATGATACATATGATGTTAAGATGCCATCGCTTGAGGGTAAGGCTTGGGCAGTTGAAAATGGAGATTGGGTTGTTTAGATTGGGTGCAACTGCGAGTGGGAACTTGTGAATGTGTACACTCGTGACCGGGTTCTACTTCCAAAAATCTCAACAGACTGCCTAGAGGTTGAGCACACTGGTATTGTACGCACATTCAAATACGATCATGGTGACTGTCTTCTACGGAAGATAGCAATTTGTCGAGTTCCCTACCGCTCTTGGAATTACAAGAACTATGAAGTTGTTGCTATCTTCGACAAGCTTGTTGCCATCCTTCATGGTTCGACTGGATGGATATTGCTCAAACATCAGTTTCTGTACACGGATGAGTACTGTGATGCAATTCAATACGAGGGCCTTGTGTTTGCTTACACCACTCATGGCACTATTTTTGCATGGGATCCTCGTAGTTTCGGTACGTTTGTCTTCGACCATAATTATAAATGTTTCATCCACATGCATGCGGGTTAGCAAGTTTCCCTTTACTAATTAACCTTCTTCTTGTGTTTCCAAGGTCCTGTGAACATTCCACCACCTATACTTGAAATTTTTTATAACCAAGGGGGAGATGACGATGGTGATGATCACGAGCATGAGGATGAGCAACACCCATATACTCTGTGGCACCTGGCAACTATTTCCAATGGATCACCTCTTCTCGTGTGTATACAACCCACTGACGATGTTACTACTAAGGAAGCAGGTGTAGTCTCCCATGGTCGCACTCTCCGACCTATTCCAACACCCATTGCATGGTATTCGGGATGGATACTGGTGTGCTAGCGCCAACACCTTCTCCCTGGTACAGAATTGATAGTCTTGGAGAAAACTCGCTCTTCCTTGGACAAAACTATCCAATCACTAGTAGAAAAAGGGTCAAATTTGAGACACATTAGTCCCGGTTTGCATTTGAGCCGGCACTAATGTGTCCATTAGTGCCTGTTCAAATGGCTAGGCGGGAGGAGATCTTTAGTACCAGTTCATTGCGAATCTTTAGTACCGGTTCGTGCCATGAACCGGTACTAAAGATGCTGGGTCCCGGCCAATAGCTTTAGTACCGGTTCGTGGCACGAACCGGTAGTAAAGAGGTTGTGGCAGGCTATTTTTAGTCCCACCTCGCTCCCCTAGCAAGATTTTTACCACCTTAAATATGTTACTTCTCAAACTATCACAAGCATTTGGTCTTCATTGAACTCTATGTGTATAATTTGTGGACTCAATATGAGTCTTCACCGGTTTATAAACCGTTGAGGACACATATTGACAATTCAGATTGTACACGGAAAGATCATTGATAATCAATGTATTTTTTATGTATATTTTTACATGTTTACGCCCTCACTCTCTGCAATCACTTCAAAACTGGACGCACTTCGTGTACAAACTGGACAATCTCTTTCGGAGTATCAGGGTTTCGGACGAGAACTCATCTGTTACATGGGCACTTTATTTTTTTTAACTTATTTGAACTCCAGACTTTTTTTGAGCCGGCATTATGCATCATTCGAAGTGACGTCATCAATTTCCAACACGTTCTGACATCATTTGCTGTTTTTCAGTCATTTACCAATTTGTTTAGAGAGCTAAATAACCGTGAAACAGTAAATCACAACAAAACAAACTCTGAAAATGTTGAAACTTGGCATGGTATCATCATTTCACCCGCATAGCATGTGCGAAAGAGTAGAAAGGGTCATGGCAAAAACTGGACGCACTTTGTGTACAAACTGGACAATCTCTTTCGAAGTATCATAGTTTCGGACGAGAACTCATATGTTACATGGGCACTTCATTTTTTTTAACTTATTTGAACTACATACTTTTTTTGAGCCGGCATTATGCAGCATTCGAAGCGATGTCATCAATTTCCAACACGTTCTGAAATTGAAAATCACTCCAAAATGAAGCATTATGCAGCATTCGAAGCAACTAAAGCAAAAATATTCACAAAGAAACTAAATGCAACAAAAAACTATATAAAAAAATTACTCGAAAATAAATAGAAGAAAATAAGTAATGCAGAAAAGAAAAAAACTATATAAAGCAAAAATATTCACAAAGAAACTAAATACAGCAAAAAAACTACTCAGAAAAAAGAAGAAAAAAATAAAGCAGAAAAGGAAAAACTATATAAAAAATTACTCAAAAATAAATAGAAGAAAATAAATAATGCAGAAAAGAAAAAACTATATAAATCAAAAATATTCACAAAGAAACTAAATACAGCAAAAAAAAACTACCCAGAAATATAGAGAAGAAAAGAAAAATAAAGCAGAAAAGGAAAAACTATGTAAAAAAATTACTCAAAAATAAATAGAAGAAAATAAATAATGCAGAAAAGAAAAAAACTATATAAAAAATTGTTGGGTCGCTGCCCGGTGGGCCTGCCAGACCTAGGGTGTGCAAATTCAGGCCCAGAAGGGCCGGCAGGCTCACAGGGCAGCGCGCCCTAGTTAGGCCCAGAAGCCTGCTATATAGAAGAGTTCGAAAGAGCAGCCGTGGCTGGGTTTATAAACCAGTGCGGCTGCCCTTCGCTCGGTGAGGTGGGACTAAACATAGTGCATCGCGGGTGGCAGCGCACGACCATTAGTACCGGTTGGTGGCTCCAACCGGTACTAATGGGTTGTCCTTTAGTACAGGTTGGTTCCACCAGCAGTACCAAAGGCCCTCGTTTCCTGCCGCTTGGCCTGGCCAAAACTCACCTTTGGTACCGGTTGGTGGCTCCAACCGGTACTAAAGGCCCCTCCTATATATACTGCACTTACGAAAATTCAGTTCCATCGTCGACCACTTCTCCACTTCTCGCGCGCGCGACGTCGCCGTCGCCCCCGCCACCTTCGCTGCCCCCGCCGCGCGCCGTTGCCATCTCGCGCCACCGCTGAGTACGTCGCCGTCTCGATCGCCCCCGGCCCGCCGCCCGTCGTTGCGCCGTCCCCGTCGCCGCCCGTACGCCGCCGCACCCCGGCCCGCTCGTACCCACACACACACGCATACACACACACATACACACACACACACTACACACACATGTACACACGCATACACACACAGTACTACACACACATATTTTTTTACTTATTTTCTGTTTTCTATTGTTTAGATTAATGTTAGATGAATTTCGTAGATAAGAATGTTAAAATGTTAATGTTAGATGAACTAGATAGAAAAGTTGTTAAATATTAATGTCAATTGTTAGCTAGATGAATATAGAACTAGTTTATTTTTAGTAAATGCTTAGTTGAACTAGTTGAATTAATAGAGAACGAGTTTATTTTTAGTAAGAAAATTTAGGTATATGAGATTATTTGAACTAGTTGAATTAATATAACTAGTTTATTTGAGTAAATGCTTAGTTGAACAAGTTGAATTAATAGAACTAGTTTATTTTTAGTAAGAAAATTTAGGTATATGAGATTATTTGAACTAGTTGAATTAATAGAAGTAGTTCATTTTTATTAGTAAATGCTTAGTTGAACTAGTTGAATTAATTAGAACTAGTTAATTTTTAGTAAGAAAATTTAGGTATATGAGATTATTTGAACTAGTTGAATTAATATAACTAGTTTATTTTTATTAATAAATGCTTAGTTGAACTAGTTGAATTAATAGAACTAGTTTATTTTTAGTAAGAAAATTTAGGTATATGAGATTATTTGAACTAGTTGAATTAATAGAAGTAATTGAATTAGTTGAATTAATAGAATTAGTAAGTGTTTAATGTTTCACCTATATGAACATAGGAAATGTCGTCTGACGACGAAAACGATTTCATTATGTGCGAATACTGTGAAGACCAGCGCGACCTGTGTGACAGAAATTTCCTTGTTGATTATAGGCGATTCTGCATTAAGCTGGATGAGACCTTCGAATTCGATACAGTAAGTCACAACGACAAGTCTTTTATCGTAATTAAGCATGACTTATATATGCTTCATTTGCTTCAACTTATACTTTTTAATTTTCACTATTCTACTAGTGCATCCCCTGCCATGCAAGAATTTTTGTCTTGGATAAGATAGGTTTCAATGCTATGGAAACTATGGAGGTAAAGAGAGTTTACCTGAAAACTGATCATGGTTATACTTTCAACGTCAAAGTATACAATGCAGACACGTACACCTATTTTGAATGCAAAACTTGGCAAGCACTATGTAAGGCTTGTGCATTTGAGCCTGATATGGTTATCATCTTTGATATTCGTCCGGAAGATGATATTGAAGGTAATAGAGACATCTGGGTTGATGTGCAGACGCCTCCAGTTCTACCATTATGTGAGTTCTTCTCAACCATATTTATGTCTTTGATATTGTTTATTCAAAAATAGTTGACAACTAATTTCTATGACAGCTTATTGCCATTCAAGCAAATATGTCCGGCGCTTGGTAGACAGGACCTACTACTGTCCGGGAGCTGAACTAAACTGCGAGGAGATAAGTCATTATGTTTCATGGCTTGAGGTTCTTCATACTGTCAAGACAAATTTTCTTCCTGCACTTAGAAATGTTAGTACTCAAAACGTGCGACCAATAGTGATCGTATTGAACTACGGTCACATCTATTTAGGAATGATGGTAAGATTTTTACTATTTGTCCTCAGTGCATCTTTTGCATGCATAATGTTTTTTGCTAAACTTTCATTGCTAGGTATATTAATTACTATACGATGTTCTTCAACAGGGACTCCCGATGACAGTTGTGCCTCAGTGGATCGAGACTAAAGGTCGCATGTCAATTGTTAGCTTATGGCCAAGATATCCTGCATTGCACATGAGTGCAATCAGGATTTCTAGAAGCGATGAATGCTTAATAGTGAAAGATTGGAGGAAAATTGTTAACGATCGCAGAGAAGTACTAGGGGGCAGCAATGAGAAGCGCAACCCACGATTAGGAGACAGGTTCATCTGCATGCTCTAGTATGATGAATCAGGAGAGCTATACATGTTCTATGCTATTTTACCTGAGAGAGAGCAGCATGAGTGATTTAGCTAGTTCATGCTCTTAGTATGTACTTGTCCTCTCATGTCCGTGTTCTTTGTCCTGAACTTAATCTCAAAGAGTGATTTGCTTTTGTGGTGTCATGAACGCTTATAATATCATGACCATCATGTTGAACTCAATGATATTTTTGCTTCTGGTACAACTGAATGTTTCTTCTTTAAGTTAGTGTTGGTGGTGATTAGATAGCAGTAATGACTATGATGATTAAATAGTGATAATGACGACTATGATGATTTTTAGCTAGCTACTCCCTCCGTCCCATAATATAAGAATGTTTCTGACACTACACTAGTGTCAGAAACGTTCTTATATTATGGGACGGAGGGAGTAGTATATATACTAATGTTGATGATATATGATGCAAGAGTTTTTATATTAATATGATGATGATGATGATGATGATGATGAGTTATTATATCATTTAATGAAAGAAACCGCAGATTAGTTTCAGCTGGATGGATCCTAGCTAAGTGATCAAGTATATGCCATATATATCCATATTATTCTTGATCACCTAATTAATTAGGTGATCAAGTATAATATGGATATGGCATATACTTGATCACTTAGCTATTGTTAGGATCCACATGCATCCCGTCGAAACTAATCTGCAGTACTTTCACCTAATGATTTAACAACTCATTATAATGTAAAACAATCACTAAATTAAATTGAAAACGGAAAATTAAAGGAAAAATAATAATAATAAACACACCCAAACATTTAGTACCGGTTGGTATTAATCAACCGGTACTAAAGCCCTACACGCACCCGGTCCTGGCTCGTGCCACGTGGTGGCACTTTAGCGCCGGTTCGTGACGAACCGGTACTAAGGGGGGGACCTTTAGTCCCCACTCTTTAGTGCCGGTTGCCGAATCGGTACTAAAGGCCGCTACGAACCGGCGCTAAAGCCCGATTCTTCACTAGTGAATGATGGTGAAAGGCGATCCAACTGCTGTTGACACAACGTTACTACCATTTATGAGAAGCAACTGTGTCTATACCTCGGACATTTGGGTGGTTCCCTACCCTGGTACTGATAGAGTAGGCCGCTTCAGCCTGGATGATCAGTCCTGCATTGGTCTCGAGATTGATAATGGATGGCCCGTCCGAGAGAATCACTTGTGGTTCAAAGCAAGCGTTTCCAACGCCAAGGATTGGTTGAGTTGAAGTTCATTTCATTTCTTGTTATTTGTTGTGTGATGAAAACTTTAGTATTTATAATGTATCCTCGTTGTCGATGTGGGTTGATGACCTGTTGTATGTAATAAAATGATATGCCTGTGATAAAGTTACTAAATTTATGTATGGCTTTCGAGTCGATTCTCTGAGTGAGTGGTCCGACGAGGCAAAAATATATTTTCCGAATACATAATTGTACGTGCATTGCAACAGGTTATCGGATGAGGCCAATCAACAATAGTAGTACACTATTTGTACTAGCTTCACATGCTTCGCGCGTCGGGCGGTGTTTTTATTGTACCATATGTTAATGTGTTCGCTGTACGTAACCAGCACCTCGAATCCTCGATAGTACTTATTATATAAGTAGTAGGAGTAGTAGGGTGGCATGGGCCAGTACAAGCATTCATGTCCAGGAGTACGGCACACGCCACCAGCACGACTTCCATCTGACACCATATTTCTTGGAGTCCGTGCTAAAAATTTCTTCAACCTCATCGTTTCTCTAACTCAGCCATCGCACGACGGGCGAGGTGGGGGTTCGCTGATAGTCGGTTTCCTCAACTGCGGTCCCACTTGTAAGGCCAACTCCAACGCTCTATCAATATATCGATGTACTCTTCTTCCCAATACCGAAACTTGCATCCATTCTACTCCCTCCGTTCCACAATACATGCCTTCTATTTGTCAAAATATAGATGTATCTAGACATGTTTTAGTATATAGGTACATCCATTTTTGGACAAATGGAAGTTAAGTATTTTGGAACAGAGGGAGTACACAATAAAATTTTTAAGTTAGCACAACTAGTCTAATCCGAGAGCACAACCGAAGATTTGGTCGGGTTCTTCCTCCTTTTGTCGACACGTGGGACATCCAGCATCTAGGTCGTGTCATGCAAGCAAATAGTGGTAGTTGAAGCCACATGATGTGCATCTTGGGTTAAACTGTAAATAGAATCTTACTACTCTTGAGTAACTCCAAAAGAGGCCACCGAAGATCTTTATTGGATTTGTTTTTCATCACCAGCACGTCGAGGTGAAAGATGTGCAGGTTCAGTGGGTCCTCTTGCGTTTTCACTAACATGTGGGACCGCATGTGGGCAAACAGACGATGGGCTCTGCGCGTCTGCTGGCTGGCTGAGAAGAGAGATAGAGGAGGGCTGAGCACGGACTCCAGGAAATTTGTTCTATGTACCTCGATGTAGGCTCGATATAGTGGGGTGGTATGGGCCATAACTAGCATTCACGTCTAGCAGTACGGCACACGCCACCCACACAAGTCCTATCCGACACCAATTTTCTTGGAGTCCATGCTACAACCATCTCTTCTCCCTCCTGTTTTCTTAGCCATCACGCGGTGGGCGGGGTGGGGTTTTGTTGATAGTCGGTTTGCTCAATTGCGGTCCCACTTGTAAGTGAAAATGCAACACCGCACACATTGCCCCCTTGAGCAGAGTGCCAAACCAACCGTGTGCGGGTGCAACGCGAACACGGCAGGCTTTTCCTTTTGAACTCGTAACTTGTAAAATTTGGTTCTGCTCCATGGCGTGACCGATAGATAGAAAATAACAATTTTGCCTAGAGTAATGAGAAGTTTGGTTCTGGCGCCGTTCATGCATGGAGTACGTACGAAAATTATGAAGTTGATGCGAAAGGTAAGATAATTACTAGTAGTACCATATACTACTACATGGATTTGACGGAAAGATAAAAATACATACGGATCCATCAACGACATCCTCACGCCCTAGTGCGCCAGGTCACCAACCGACGTGTGAGGAGCAGCGGCGTTGGCGGCGAGCTCAACGTAGTTCTGAACAATGCCGTCCAAGGTTGCCCTGCGGTCCAAGAAGGCTAGCGTCCTATCGTCCTCCTCTTGCATGTAGTAGTCCTTGTGGACGATTTGCGCGTAGACATGGGTGATTATGTCGATGATGTCTTGCTGTGCCAGGCGCTGCGCGGCGAGCGCGACCTCGAGGTGGACATTCACTGGCGCGACGGCGGGTAGTCGCAGGGCCACTAGTGCGTCAAAGAGGTTGTCACCATAGTGGCTGTTGAGGGTGGCGGGCATCGCAGAGCCTGGGCGCGTCGGCTGGAGGGGTACGTCAAAGTCGTCCGCGAGCTTCTTGATGATGGTGAACTTGTCGAGGAAACCGACGAGGACCTCGTCGAACAAGGAGACGAAGTTGTCGTCCAAGCGGCCCCTCGCCCTGGCGGCCTCAAGCAATACCTGGAGATGTTCCTCGATGCCGGGCCGCAGGCCAGTGTCGTGGACCATCTGGCACAGCCGGCTGATGCTCGCGCTCATTGCCTCCATGGGTATAGCTTAGCTTCTAGTCAACTGATCTTGTGATTCAGGTGATCACTCTTGCCCTTGGTTAGCGTGCGTAGGCGCGTAGGATTTCGTACTACTCCTCGGCCCTCTACTGCACCTGCCTTTGGCTGTATGATAGGTGGGCCAGCCACCCCTTGGGCCCACGTGTCATTCACCCAAAGGCAGTTGGAGTAAGTCAATGAAGCTGCGTCCCCCTCTGTGCCGGTGCAGTATAGTCATCTCACCGGACCTCTAGTTGGGGCCAAACGAGAGAAGTTTGATGTTTACTGGTTTATTGGTCCCCTTTGCATTTTGCGCCAAGTTTTGACCTTTGATTTAACTAATAAAATGTTAATGCATGTAAACAAAAATGTTGTGTAAGTCACCTTACGAAAACCAAATAATCCCAAAACACTTAGGCACGGTGCATTAACTCCCTCCTTGTTTCTTATTTCGTGGCATATCAACCAATGAGAGATGTGGGCCGTGCATGCTTTCAATGACTTGAGACTACCAAACATGACATGCAGTGTTTAGTTCATTGCATGTAATCCTATTAGTTAGCAAAAAGACATTAAGTTCTCTCGCCGATAGGAATAAAACAATACACCATGTATTTATTTACAGAGGGAGTAGTACATTTTTTGTGACATGCATTACTATATTGCTAATCAAATACTAAAATCTAGATGGACGTGGTAGTACTCCTAAATCCAGACGGTGGTGCTACTAGTACTAGTAGTAGTACTACCAATGTAGTAGGAGTACTAGCACTGTACAACCCGTTGGTCAAATTATTATGTGCTGGTCCTCACAGTGAAGTGACAAGACCCTGCGCCAGAGATGACACCTGAGTATAGGCGCCGTGTTCGGCATACCATAGTCAGCCTCACCGTCTGCAGTCACTATCATCATGGCTGTAGAGCTAGCCTGCTTACAACTAGCCCTGTTCGACATAATTTCCCATGCGTAGATGCCCGTGTATTGCACGGAACACCAAGATTGGGGGTGGACGGTGCCGGCAGCGGCCATCGTGCTAGATTTTCCCACGGCCTTCTAGATGTGGTGGGGAGGAGATAAGGCTGATAGTGAGAGACAAGGAGTTGTTTGTAAATAGGGAACAACTGCGGGCATCTTTTTGCAAAAATGGAGAAGCTTGGTTTGTATGCGTCAGATCTAGATATTACCAACTCAGGACCTATTTGATTCGCAGGATTTTGAAAACGCAGGAATAGGACACGGCAATATTACAAGTTTCAAACTGATATTACAAATGCTAGGAGTAATGCTGCACCTATGAAGAGGGAATTACTAGGAAGTTTATGTAAGAACTTTCATTACTTTATGTGGATGCAGCATTATCGTACAAACTAAAATCCACCGCCCTAACAAGTCACTAATGGGAAAATAAGTTTTCGAGTCTCTGGCCACTTGATGTTTCAAAAACAAATTCAGCTTCTGCGGAGACTTTTTCATTTAGGCTTAGACGCTTGCGGTGATCAGCACGCAATTCATTGTTGCGCCAGAGAACGCCAAACCTCATTACCTTGAGCACACTTGCCTCCAGAACAAAGAACCTGGCTAATTTAATCTCAGATGTGCTGCCTCGGTAGTCGATCAAATCAATTTATGTAAGATGGAGATCAAGGCATTCGATGAGATTGTTATAGTACAGCACATTTTTCACTTTCGGGTCTTTTTTTATCTGCAAAAGAAGAGAACATATTAGAGCAGCTGGCTGTATAAGATTGCCGTGTCATCAAGAGGTACCAATATCATTCGCTCATACGATAGGGTTGGTTGGCTAGTGATATTTTTTCACTCTCTCTCTCTCTCTCTCTTTCTGTTTCCTCTCATTTAACTAGGAGCACATGAAGAGCTTGGGCATTTGTTGCCTTCCACTATGTGGCCGATGCCATATTTCACAAAAGTATGCCACATAATACGCATCGATGTCAAATCAAAAGATTTGTCACCGCTCTCGCGATGTGAGAGAGTTGGCACCGCTGTGCACACAGACCCACATGTATAAACAAATCAATCAAACCAACTACACCAGCCTCTCACTCTCCCAAACAAGTGTTTTTTATTGCCTTAGTCCTCTCTCTCTCCCATGCAGTGTTTTTTTCATTGTGTGAGTTAATTTGGCACCGGAGGAAAGTAGGTGATCCAGATTGGGGCACCAGGTGAGCAATGGAGGGGCATCGATGCTAAATGCATCACAAGTGGATTTGGCACGTGTTTTGGCCTACATAGCCCACTTTTGTACTCCCTCCGTCCCAAAATTCTTGTCTTAAATTTGTCTAAATACGGATGTATCTAGTTATATTTTAGTGTTAGATACATTTGTATCTAAACAAATGTAAGACAAGAATTTTGGGACAGAGGGAATACTACCTCGTATTTAGTATAAAATTTTGACCATAGATTTACCTAAGAAAATGCCAATGCATGTCACTAAATATTACACCATTTGAAATTATGTTCAAATACGAATCCAACGATATAGTTCTTAGTGACATGCATTAACATTTTGTCAGTTAAATCTATGGTCAAATTTTGATACTACAAAATTGGAAGAGTAAACCAGGACGGAGGTAGTATTTGCTCTTAGGGTAACCATAGAGTTACTGGAGTAGTCTAAGTTACTTTCCACTATGACTAGCCTAGGCTACTATAGTAGTACAACATAAACACGATGCAGGTGATCACGTGAGAAAAAAAACACTAAAAACATTTCTTTTGGTGCAGTGCGTAGATGCAGTTTTGAACACTACACTTGTCATCATAATTTGGGGAAATTACGAAAAAATTGAGCTACGTTGTGATTACCGTTTACTTATAGGAAAGTGATGACCCACAAGTATATGGGATCTATCGTAGTCCTTCCGATAAGTAAGAGTGTCGAACCCAACGAGGAGCAGAAGGAAATGATAAGCAGTTTTCAGCAAGGTATTCTCTGCAAGTACTGAAATAAGTGGTAACAAATAGTTTTGTGATAGGATAAATTGTAACGAGTAACGAGTAACAAAAGTAAATAAAGTGCAGCAACGTGGCCCAATCCTTTTTGTAGCAAAGGTCAAGCCTGGACAAACTCTTATAATAGGAAAAGCGCTCCCGAGGACACATGGGAATATCGTCAAGCTAGTTTTCATCACGCTCATATGATTCGCGTTCAATACTTTGATAATTTGATATGTGGGTGGACCGGTGCTTGGCTGCTGTTCTTACTTGAACAAGCATCCCACTTATGATTAACCCCTATTGCAAGCATCCGCAACTACAACAAAAGTATTAAGGTAAACCTAACCATAGCATGAAACATATGGATCCAAATCAGCCCCTTATGAAGCAACGCATAAACTAGGGTTTAAGCTTCTGTCACTCTAGCAACCGATCATCTACTTATTACTTCCCAATGCCTTCCTCTAGTCCCAAATAATGGTGAAGTGTTATGTAGTCGACGTTCACATAACACCACTAGAGGTTAGACAACATACATCTTATCAAAATATCAAACGAATACCAAATTCACTTGACTACTAATAGCAAGACTTCTCCCTTGTCCTCAGGAACAAACGTAATTACTCACAAAGCATATTTATGTTCATAATCAGAGGGGTAATGATGTGCATAAAGGATCTGAACATATGATCTTCCACCAAATAAAACAACTAGCATCAACTACAAGGAGTAATCAACACTACTAGCAACCTACTAGCACCAATCCCGGACTTGGAGACAAGAATTGGATACAAGAGATGAACTAGGGTTTGGAGATGAGATGGTGCTGGTGAAGATGTTGATGGAGATTACCCTCTCCCTGATGAGAGGAGCATTGGTGATGACGATGGGGATGATTTCCCCCTCCCGGAGGGAAGTGTCCCCGGCAGAACAGCTCTGCCGGAGCCCTAGATTGGTTCCGCCTCGTGGCGGCGGAGTCTCGTCCCGAAAGGTTCTCTTCTATTTTTTTCTCATTGAAAGACTTCATATGGGAGAAGATGGGCGTCGGAGAGCCACCAGGGGCCCACGAGGTAAGGGGGCGCGCCCGAGGGTGGGGGCGCCTCCACCCTCGTGAGCAGGGTGTGGGCCCCATGGCCTTCATCTTTGGCGACGATTTTTCTTTATTTATTTTAAGGTATTTCATGGAGTTTTAGGACTTTTGGAGTTGCGCAGAATAGTCCTTCAATATTTGCTCCTTTTCCAGCCCAGAAGTCCAGCTACCGGCATTCTCCCTCTTCATGTAAACCTTGTAAAATAAGAGAGAATAGCCATAAGTATTGTGACATAACGTGAAATAACAGCCCATAATGCAATAAATATTGACATAAAAGCATGATGCAAAATGGACGTATCAGAAAGAAGTTTCACCTTGATGAGTAGCTTCTCCGTGCACGAAAAGCATGTAAGGAACCCAACAACTTGATCCAGATTGGAGCCGATAGATTTTAGTGCCAAGATCTTCACTGTGTGCATGGACTGGGTCAAGCTTGTGGGAATCATTTTCGGGAAGACGGTCGTAAATACATCAAGAAGAAATTTAAAAATGTGAATTTCAAGAAGACGGAGAAGAAGATGAGTGTTGTACCTGAACGATTATGGATCCAATAAAGAGTTCAGAGAATTTGGCAGACGAGTACACCAACGCTGTCAATTTCGGCGCATCAATGACCTTGATTTTTGTTGGACCATCTAGATCCGATACAAGCAATCTCTCAAGGAAAGGCGTATTCTCAATGACCATAACGTGGAACAGCTGGAGTGATCTCTTCCCAATTGATGTCTTGTTGCGGGGCCAACAAGACACATAAATCCATCGGAGATTCGTCGAGGCGATGTGGAGGCTAGTGAACCCGTGGATCAGCTCAAGACAAAGGTACTCGAGTGCAGTACAACTGCGGAGCAGGTGCTCCATAGCCTTCTTCGAGATGACAACATCGAAGAGGTCGAGCTGCTTGAGTTGAGGGAGAAGAAGGGCATGCGCGGTATTAATCTGGGGAAGATAGCAGGAGCTGAAGCTGGCACGGCGCAGCGTTGGCATGAGGCGGAGCGCGGACGGCGGCAGAGAGCGACATCATCCAGCTCCAAAGCTGAGCTCCTCGAGCTGATCTAGGGCGGGGGATAAGAACCACTCGTTGAACTTGGGTTGGACCTTGCAGTTGGTACTGAACATGCAGATGTCAAGGTGTCTAGCTGGCCCAGGGTGCGATGAAAGGATCTTGGAGACTGCAGCCATGCGTTTGCAATCCCCGTCGCAGAGGCAACTGTCGACGGTGAGGTTGAGGGGGACGCAGCGCTAGAGGGGGCGCCACCGCCGGGAGAGTAGGGCGGTCCGCACTGCAGATTTGGTGGGGAGGAGGCTGATGATGACGAGCAGCATGTCGTCGGGGAGGGGGCGCCCCCACCCTCGTGAGCAGGGTGTGGGCCCCATGGCTTTCATCTTTGGCGATGATTTTTATTTATTTATTTTAAGGTATTCCGTGGAGTTTCAGGACTTTTGGAGTTGTGCAGAATAGTCCTTCAGTATTTGCTCCTTTTCCAGCCCAGAATTCTAGTTGTCGGCATTCTCCCTCTTCATGTAAACCTTGTAAAATAAGAGAGAATAGCCATAAGTATTGTGACATAATGTGAAATAACAGCCCATAATGCAATAAATATTGACATAAAAGCATGATGCAAAATGGACGTATCAACTCCCCCAAGCTTAGACCTCGCTTGTCCTCAAGCGAAAAGCCGATAACAATAAATATGTCCTCATGTTTAGAGGTAGAGGCGTCGATAAAAATAAAATACAGACATGAAGGCATCATGATTATTTGATAACAACAACATATATAGATTTTGTCATATGATTACTCATGTTCAAGTGATGATCTTCTCACAAAGCCAAAATATGAATCAGAAACCTTATTGGGCACCAACAATTATAATCTCAGTCAATGAAGCAATTGCAATTTATCATAACATCGGAAGGAGTCTATGTCAGAGCTTAAAAGCAAGTCCACATACTCAACTATCACTTAGTCCTTCATAATTGCTAACACTCACGTGATACTTGTGGTTACGGAGTTTTAATCGGACACAGAGAAAGATAGGGGCTTATAGTTTTGCCCCACAACTTTTTACCTCAAGGGTAATGTCAACAATAATAATTCACGCTCCCCCACATCCAATTAGATATATATATCATGTTCTTTCCAACATGCTGAACTTGCCAAAGGATAAAATGAAAAAGGAAAGGTGAAGATCACCATGACTCTTGCATAAGGTAGAGGATAATAATAAAAGATAGGCCCTTCGCAAAGGGAAGCCGAGGTTGTCATAAGCGTTTAGGGTTGATGCACAAAATCTTAATGCAAAAGAACATCACTTTATATTGCCCCTTGTATGTGAACCTTTATTATGAAGTCTGTTGCTTTTATTGCGTCCACAACAAGTTTGTACAAAGTTTATTTTCTCCGCACTAATAAGTCATGCATATCTAGAGAGCAATTTTTATTGCTTGCACCGATGACAACTTACTTGAAGGATCTTACTCAATCCATAGGTAGATATGGTGGACTCTCATGGCAAAACTGGTTTTAAGGGTATTTGGAAGCACAAGTAGTATTTCTCCTTAGTGCTGAGAATTGGCTAGCATGAGGGGGAAAGGCAAGCTCAACACGGTAGAGGAATCATGACAACGTACTTTATCTCAGATATAAGCAAACATAACTCATTATGTTGTCTTCCTTGTCCAACCTCAACTCTTTAGCATGTCATATTTTAATGAGTGCTCCCAATCATAAAAGATGTCAATGATAATATATCTATATGTGAAACCTCTCTTTCCTTATTACTTCCTATTAATTGCAACAATGACCAAAGCTATATTTGCCAACTCCCAACAACTTTTAATCATCATACTTTTTCTATGTGGAGTCATTACTTTCAATAAGATCAATATGAACTCTTTGATTCTTTCTATTCTTTTTCATCTAATCACCCAAGATCATGGCAAAATACTCAAGTGTCACGACCGGGTTTTCCGGGTAATAAATTTCCAGAAAAGACCGTCGTGCTCATCAGCCCCAGGATTACTGTTAGCTGATGAGGCTCCAACTTGATACAGAAATTCCAAGCAGAAAACAAAATATGTAGTACAAGGCCATTCTGGCCTGTGAGTACAACAAATGGTTTCTCGTGGTTGATGGCGGAAGCGGGTTGTGAAACATCAGTGTCTATGGGACTCCATTTCCCACGGGAACAGCTGACCAGGTTAACTCCTATCTTCGCGAGGCTGCTATCTCCAATACTTAGTTTCCGGGGCTGTCATCGCGTCGCTCTTCTTCGTGCAAGAAAATCTGGCCAAGACAATAGCCAGGGACAAGCCAGTGAGTACTTTGAATGTACTCGCAAACATTATGAACACAGGTATAATATAACAATGATGTGCTGAAAATATTTTATGCTCATGACGTCAGTCACAAAAGATAAATAAATCTCTGATGCGTGCAAGCAAGTTATTTATAAAATTGCAATAACATAGTAGTTTAAAATTTATGAAATAAATAACAAGCAAAGCCATAGTCGGGCGTCTTAGCGACACCACATAAAGGGCTTTAAAAAGAAATGCCACAGTCGGGTGTCTGAGCGACACCACATAAAGGGCTTTTAAAAGAAATGCCACAGTCGGGCGTCTGAGCGACACCACATAAAGGGCTTTAAAAGAAATGCCACAGTCGGGCGTTTGAGCGACACCACATAAAGGGCTTTAAAATAAATGCCACAGTCGGGCGTCTGAGCGACACCACATAAAGGGCTTTAAAAGAAATGCCACAGTCGGGCGTCTGAGCGACACCACACAAAGGGCTTTAAAATAATCAGTCATAGTGAATATCCCGGAGGTAGAACCATCCCAGAGATACTCGATAATAACAATAATATCACGGGTTAGTCAACAATAATAATCATAATTATCACAAGTCATAGGTAGTAGTTCCAGTTCTGGTTAACAGTTTCACCTCCGAAGACCGACACTAAGACCGACACTTGACCCATCCCAGACTATAATCCTTAACCATGGACACGGCTATTCGAATAGGTTTAATCTCTGCAGAGGGTGTACTCTTTACCCACGAGTAATGGATTTCTTTAGTCCATCGGGACTAATTCCGTCTACGGTCTTTTTGTTGAAAACACACCTAACTTACACACACCAGCTTATCTCACATGTGTCTGGAATCACCCACGACACCTGTTAAGCAAACTCTAAGTGGGGAGGCTACAACCTCGCGTAGCATGGGATCAAATTTATATCGCGCGCTCTAAGGGGTGGCCTCCCCTCTCGGTCCCAACCGGAAACACCCATGCCCCCGGACCAGGTGGCCTGCCTACCAGCTACAACCGGTATCTTCCACCATGGAATCTCTGTACGGTGTGTGCTAGAAAGAGGTTGACAACTTACTGAACCGTACTCTACTTGCTGTAGAGACGAGTGGTAGTACGAAACAAGTATGGGGGTTACTGGCACAAGACTCGATCTACGGTCGACTCAGGAGGTTTAAGTATTCCCTGCATGATTAGCATGACGAATATATTTCAACCAACAGAGTCACCGCTCATATCACCTTGCCATGCCATACCAGACATAACCGTCCCGACGGAGACCGACGACAAACTCATGCCTACCCAAGGCAGAGGTTTTCCCGGGTTCCTGCCGGTATGCATGCAAGGCACATGAGGGTGATTATCATCACAAGTGTGTCCATTTCCAACAGCATGGAAATCAATAACATGCACCCATGCATATGATCATATCACATGAAATAACAAGTTTCTCCAAAGTGAGGTGATGTTATGAACGTGTCATCGAACACACAAAAATATTATGCCGGGGTTCAGAATGCTTGCCTTCAATGTGTGGAAAGGCAGGGTGCACTCCAAAACTTGAAACATTTCTCCTCTCGTCAAAAATCCTATTTTAGCAATATAAAAGAATTAACACACAAAATAAAAACAGCACCAAAAGTTATTCTGAAATTTTTTCAAATAAATCTTAAGATAAGCGAGGTGAAATTTGAGAGAGGTAGGAAAAAGAATCATTTCATTTGGAGTTTTATTTAAAAAGATATAACCAGTCAAAGTTTTGGTCAAATCTGATTTTAAATAAAACAGAAAAAGAAAAATGTTTCAGAATGGAATACGCTTTCGAAGCGGGAGAAAAGACCGTCATGCTCATCAGCCCCAGGATTACTGTTAGCTGATGAGGCTCCAACTTGATACAGAAATTCCAAGCAGAAAACAAAATATGTAGTACAAGGCCATTCTGGCCTGTGAGTACAACAAATGGTTTCTAGTGGTTGATGGCGGAAGCGGGTTGTGAAACATCAGTGTCTATGGGACTCCATTTCCCACGGGAACAGCTGACCAGGTTAACTCCTATCTTCGCGAGGCTGCTATCTCCATTACTTAGTTTCCGGGGCTGTCATCGCGTCGCTCCTCTTCGTGCAAGAAAATCTGGCCAAGACAATAACCAGGGACAAGCTAGTGAGTACTTTGAATGTACTCGCAAACATTATGAACACAGGTATAATATAACAATGATGTGCTGAAAATATTTTATGCTCATGACGTCAGTCACAAAAGATAAATAAATCTCTGATGCGTGCAAGCAAGTTATTTATAAAATTGCAATAACATAGTAGTATTAAAATTTATGAAATAAATAACAAGCAAAGCCACAGTCGGGCGTCTTAGCGACACCACATAAAGGGCTTTAAAAAGAAATGCCACAGTCGGGCGTCTGAGCGACACCACATAAAGGGCTTTTAAAAGAAATGCCACAGTCGAGCGTCTGAGCGACACCACATAAAGGGCTTTAAAAGAAATGCCACAGTTGGGCGTCTGAGCGACACCACATAAAGGGATTTAAAAGAAATGCCACAGTCGGGCGTCTGAGCGACACCACATAAAGGGCTTTAAAAGAAATGCCACAGTCGGGCGTCTGAGCGACACCACACAAAGGGCTTTAAAATAATCAATCATAGTGAATATCCCGGAGGTAGAACCATCCCAGAGATACTCGATAATAACAATAATATCACGGGTTAGTCAACAATAATAATCATAATTATCACAAGTCATAGGTAGTAGTTCCAGTTCTGGTTAACAGTTTCACCTCCGAAGACCGACACTAAGACCGACACTTGACCCATCCCAGACTATAATCCTTAACCATGGACACGGCTATTCGAATAGGTTTAATCTCTGCAGAGGGTGTACTCTTTACCCATGAGTAATGGATTTCTTTAGTCCATCGGGACTAATTCCGTCTACGGTCTTTTTGTTGAAAACACACCTAACTTACACACACCAGCTTATCTCACATGTGTCTGGAATCACCCACGACACCTGTTAAGCAAACTCTAAGTGGGGAGGCTACAACCTCGCGTAGCATGGGATCAAATTTATATCGCGCGCTCTAAGGGGTGGCCTCCCCTCTCGGTCCCAACCGGAAACACCCATGCCCCCAGACCAGGTGGCCTGCCTACCAGCTACAACCGGTATCTTCCACCATGGCCTCTCTGTACGGTGTGTGCTAGAAAGAGGTTGACAACTTACTGAACCGTACTCTACTTGCTATAGAGACGAGTGGTAGTACGAAACAAGTATGGGGGTTACTGGCACAAGACTCGATCTACGGTCGACTCAGGAGGTTTAAGTATTCCCTGCATGATTAGCATGACGAATATATTTCAACCAACAGAGTCACCGCTCATATCACCTTGCCATGCCATACCAGACATAACCGTCTCGACGGAGACCGGCGACAAACTCATGCCTACCCAAGGCAGAGGTTTTCCCGGGTTCCTGCCGGTATGCATGCAAGGCACATGAGGGTGATTATCATCACAAGTGTGTCCATTTCCAACAGCATGGAAATCAATAACATGCACCCATGCATATGATCATATCACATGAAATAACAAGTTTCTCCAAAGTGAGGTGATGTTATGAACGTGTCATCGAACACACAAAAATATTATGCCGGGGTTCAGAATGCTTGCCTTCAATGTGTGGAAAGGCAGGGTGCACTCCAAAACTTGAAACATTTCTCCTCTCTTCAAAAATCCTATTTTAGCAATATAAAAGAATTAACACACAAAATAAAAACAGCACCAAAAGTTATTCTGAAATTTTTTCAAATAAATCTTAAGATAAGCGAGGTGAAATTTGAGAGAGGTAGGAAAAAGAATCATTTCATTTGGAGTTTTATTTAAAAAGATATAACCAGTCAAAGTTTTGGTCAAATCTGATTTTAAATAAAACAGAAAAAGAAAAACGTTTCAGAATGGAATACGCTTTCGAAGCGGGAGAAACGTACTGGGGTGGATTACGCCTTCACTTAAACACGTGGACGGCGCGGTGAGACACTGACAGTGGGTCCCAGGGGCCCACTAGTCAGGTTTGCCTATTTCTTTTTTCCCCCTTCTTTCTCTGTCCCGAGCGGAGGCGGAGCTCCGGCGATCATCGCCGGCGACTGGCGGCTCCTCGCGGGGCCCCGAGGGCGGGGATGGATCCGCCACTCCAGGGCGGTCATCCCGATGGTCTACAGGTAGGTGGGGACGGAGGGAGTTGCCGGCAGCGAGCTTCGCGGCGGAGGAGGCTTCGGTGGCAGAGTGGTTTTGGGGCGAATGTGGTTCCCGATCAAAATCGAGTAGGGGGTTGGGTTCCTGGAAGGAAGGAGGTGTTCTTGGTGAAGAGAAATGGGAGGGAGAGGCCCTGGTGGCGCTGGAAGAGCTGGGGCCATGGCGGCGGTCGCTGCTGCCGGAGGTGGGGAAGATGACCTCCCCGGGTCGATTGGCTGCCCCAAGGGGTCCTAGGGGATGGCTTAAGAGTCGCCTGCGTGCTCGGAAGGTTTCGGGGCGTCCTTTTATAGCGTGACGAGGTCGGTTCCGCGGCGGTGGATGAGGAAGCCGGCGAACCGCCCCTCTGTAGCTTGCATGGCGTCGTGGCGGCGACGAACGCTAGCGGACACGCTTGCGGATGAGTTCGGGCTGTGCCAGGGGCCAGGTGGCGAGCCGGGGTGGCTTGGGTGGCGCTGAACGGAGCAGAGGTTGTCGGCCGACGCCGGCGTGCCGCCAAAAGTGCTCTGGCGGTGGCGCTGTAGGGTGCCAGGGCGGGCTGGCGTGTAGTGGTGAGGCGGGGAGTGCGTGGCAGCTAGCTGCAGGTGGTCACGAGTCGGAACGGGTGCGGGGTGAGACGCGGCGGCTCGGTTGCACGCGTGCGCCAAACGCACGCTCTGCTCGTGCTCTGGGCGTGCACGGGACGTGTTTGAAGAAATGCCAGTGCATGCTGCAGAGCTTGGGTTAGGCTGGAACTTAACAGATACAGGCCAGGAGCCACTGGGAGTCTAGTGGACATGTTAGTTCTATTAGGGGTGCAAGCTCCCAGTGCAATTTCAAAAGTCATGTCAAAACAGATCATGCCCATAAGGTGTTTGACAAAATGCTAAGGGCACTTAGGAATTTCTTGGGGTGGCCAAATCCTCCAGATCAGGGTCTCTTTGGATGCACAAGAGGGTGGTGAGGTTAGTTGGTGAAATGCACAAACTTGTTAGTGCAAGTCTTGCAAAACTACAATTCTGGACAGGAAATAAATGACATTATTTCATGAACCAAAATTAGTCCAATGGGTGCATGCTCCTGGATTTAGGGGTTTGGTAGGGCTGTCTACAAGTAGGAGAAAACACAAGATCTTTGGAGCAAAATTAAATAGGGTTGCAGTAGAAATCACAAGGCTGGACCAGAATTAAAAAGAGGTTGATTGACTCAAAATTTTCAAAGAACAGCACTAGGTTTTTGCATAATGTTGAATCATATGCTACTACCAATATCCCATAATTTTGGTGGAGGCTAGAAAGAATTATTTAAAAGGGTTGTAGTGCAAAATGCACTCTAGACCAGAGAAGGAAAAATTGATGCAGAGCTCAAATTTATTACATAAATAAAAGATATTTTTGTATAAAAGTGATTTAAAAACATCACATGACATCTCCAATTTTTGGTTAGAATTTTAGGTGAATTTATCCAATGGTTATAATTCAAATATGGCCATATAACCTTGAAAAAACATTTCCAAGAAAGTAAAGATCAAGCAACTTAATTATTTAATTAGTTATATTAAATAAGGGAAAGTTTCTCTTGACAGATTAAATAAGTCCAATGACATATTTGGAAAGTTTTCTCTCTGGGAAAAACTCATCATCACAGGGAAGGAAATGATTTAAAAATAAAAAAGGAGCTCAGAAATTCAAAGTTTTAATTCCTGGCAAAAAATTTAATTCATTAAAACAAGGCCAAATTTTTGGGGGTGTCACAACACTACCCCCCTTAAGAAAAATCTCGTCCTCGAGATTTGTTAAAAGTTGTGTTAAGAAAATACTACGCAATTAAGATGTGGCTTTAGTGAGAGGGCAATAAGTGGTGAAAAACCACAGTGTGAAAACTGGTGCTACGTGGAAAAGTCTACGGTTCGGGACAAAAATGTGAGATTTCTATGCTGGATAGAAATTTGGAATAACTTCTAAATTTAAATATACGCTGGTCGTACCCGAGAGCACAGTGCTCTCTCTGGCCGACAGGTGGACCCGGGGCCCACTGTCAGTCTCTTCTACTCCCTCTGGCTCTTTCTTCTTCCTCTCTCCCGCGCGCTTCCTCCACCGGCGACGCCTAGTGTGTAGGGCATCTAGGCCGTACCGTGGTAGTGCGCGGCGTGCTAGCTGCCGGTGCAGCATGCACTCACCTCGCGGGCCAGCGCGCTGTCGGCACTGCTCGCGGATCCGACTCTGAACACCGGCGATCGGCGACGAGCGGCGTTGGTGGACTTCGCCCACCGTACACCGAGCTCGAGCTATAAAATGGCCGGGGTGCCTCTCTCTTCTTCCTCACACCTGGCCTCACTTCTCCTCCTCCTCCCTCCATTACTCCTTACAAAAGCTCGGGTTAGGCCCTAATGGCGGAGGCGATGCCGGACTGGTTTGCGATCCTGATATGCGGAGGGCTGGCGACACTGCTAGGGATCTCTGTGCTCCTGTGCGCGATGATCCTCGACGATCATCGCGACGCTGCTGCTCGGGTGTTGGCTCTCTGCGGTGGTGGTGATCATGAGGAGTAGATGGGGTGTGCCGGGTGCTAACTGTTGTTAGGGGGGTGATTAGCTGGATGTAACACCGTTGCAAAGTTTTGCAAACAGTGTGTGTTCGAATGGTAATGGTTGTGAGTCTGCTACCTAGTGCTGTGTGAAGTTATTACATCCACGCCGTGAGAAAGTGTAGATGTAGCAACTTAGGGAAAAGAAATCTCACTCCAGAATTTCGCGAGGAAAAACAGTTAATTTAAAGGAATATAAACCACAACAAAAACTACATACATTAGTAGAAGCCAAATATTTGACTCGTCGTACAAACTCAGGATATCACACATAGGTCACACACATAAATAAATGTTGCAAATAACGAACACTGCAGCGACGTCTAAAATGGAAACGGTAACTGGACGGGGTCCTGATAAAATGTCTCTGGTAAAGGGATACACTCCTCTTCTATCGGAGGAAGTGGATTGACCAGTCGATGTATGCGTCTCTCCGGGTCGGGCCTCAGTGGTCTGCCGATGGCAATCTGAGGATTCAGATCAGTGAGATCCTGGAGATAATCCATCACTCGTTGGGTTAAACGTTCTTGAGCGATGACGTACTGGACAAGGTTGGCCAGGACTGGGTCTCTCTCAATGCGTCCACCGGGAAAAGATGTCACTCCTCCGGGTGCTGCACGGCTCGGAAAGTAATAATATCCTCGTTCGCGGGCATAGGGTACTGCGGATCGAAGACGAGCAATCGCTTCTTTCGCAGCAGCTTCTATGGCCAGGTGTGGGGTTGGCATAGATTTCCCCACGAAGGAAACTTCTGTTGGATCTTGGTTGGGGTCTACAGGAGAAATGTGTACTGCTGCCCAATATTCCGAGGTGGATGGGGTGATTCTAGATTTGAACAGCTCGTACTGAGGTGGCTGGGTAGAACCCATGGTACTGCGGGTAAAATCCCACAATATTTTGACAAAGCTACCTGGGGTTGCATCTGGGTTCTCAGATGAATGCTGGGGCTCGACATGACAGGAAGAAGTTGTGAGTGTGGTGCACAAGGTGAGGGTTGCTGGGTAAGGTCACAAGGTGGCCTTTATATAGCAATGGAGCCGGATTCGTTTTACCGTGGTGAAAGGTAATAAATTTGTCAGCTTAGCTCGAAAGGTCAGGTCAGTGTCAGGGATACACATATCTCATAAAGAGACGTGTTACTATGGTTGTCGTCGGGTTGGTTTTGGTAGTTGTGCCCGAAAAAATATGCAACTATGCGCTGACCAATTATGCAAGGCTACTATTAAAACAGAGGCACAACGACAGGCTGTGTTAATATACACGGTCGCATGATTACAAAGTGAGGATACACTGAGACTCGGTACTACTCGTACGGCTTAGTCTACCTTGTTTATGTCTAAACGGGCGTGCCTGGTGGATGTCGAGGCTTCTCCACGTGTCTCACTGCCGGGATTAGTCGGAGATGGCAGAGGAACTGCAGGGTCGGGGTAGTGATGATGACCATCGCGGGGATTGTTGGCCACAACCCCGTTGGAGTGTGCTCCCAAAAGGCGACGAAGCACTTCTGGGGTCATCAAAGCATCTCGGCTGATGGCTGGAGCTGATCTCGGGGTCTCGATCGGTTGTCCAAACAGCACAACTGGGTTGTCGGCGTTGGGCTCGTTTTCTTCTCTCGCCAGGGCTCGACGAACCAGCTCTCCACGAGCTGCAATTAAATCAATAGTGATTTGATCGCACAGTTCCTCTAGTGCACTTACATAGCGCACCAGGTGCAACAATGCAGGATCTGTCTCGTGATCTCCGTTGGCAACTTGGGGTGGTCTACCATACCCTTCACGTCTGGGGTAGTAGTGGAACGAGCGACAGTTAACTCTGGGCGACAAGTGCCTGAGATGAACTATAGCCTCTCGAGCAGCTAGTTGTATGGCTTGTGGCTCAAAGGAAGTTGTTCTTCCGGTGAACCTGTAGGGGCGCTCGGGTGCTAGACCCCTACCGTAGATGTGTACAGTGGCCCAGAATTGACGGTCTTCACTGCTCATGGGTCCTTGGTACACAACATATTCTGGTGGCTCCTCTAACGCATAGGCACGACGGGTGAGGTTTGCGAGGATGGTCACAAAACCTCCAAGGTTGGTTGCTGTGGTCTCGTTGTGCACTATGGGGCCAGGCATTGTGGCTAGGTTGGGGAAGAGACTGTGCTGTGCTAGGTTGAGGCTAGCGTGCCCTTTTTATAGAAAAGGGAATGGAGTCTTCCTTCACACGCTTGCGAATGAGACATTTTTGCCATCGGTCACTGGTGTGCGATCGACAGGCTAGGCTGATAGGTTGGGCACCAACTGCCAAAAGTGTCGGGATTAATGTGTGGCTATCTTGCACGAGAAGCTTGGCTGGGGTTTGGCTAAGGTCTAGTGGGTTGGTTTGCCTAAGTTTTTCGACCTGGCTAAGATAGGATTAGCCAATGGTCAGCCTGGCTCTGATACCAAGTCTGTCACGACCGGGTTTTCCGGGTAATAAATTTCCAGAAAAGACCGTCATGCTCATCAGCCCCAGGATTACTGTTAGCTGATGAGGCTCCAACTTGATACAGAAATTCCAAGCAGAAAACAAAATATGTAGTACAAGGCCATTCTGGCCTGTGAGTACAACAAATGGTTTCTAGTGGTTGATGGCGGAAGCGGGTTGAGAAACATCAGTGTCTCTGGGACTCCATTTCCCACGGGAACAGCTGACCAGGTTAACTCCTATCTTCGCGAGGCTGCTATCTCCATTACTTAGTTTCCGGGGCTGTCATCGCGTCGCTCCTCTTCGTGCAAGAAAATCTGGCCAAGACAATAGCCAGGGACAAGCCAGTGAGTACTTTGAATGTACTCGCAAACATTATGAACACAGGTATAATATAACAATGATGTGCTGAAAATATTTTATGCTCATGACGTCAGTCACAAAAGATAAATAAATCTCTGATGCGTGCAAGCAAGTTATTTATAAAATTGCAATAACATAGTAGTATTAAAATTTATGAAATAAATAACAAGCAAAGCCACAGTCGGGCGTCTTAGCGACACCACATAAAGGGCTTTAAAAAGAAATGCCACAGTCGGGCGTCTGAGCGACACCACATAAAGGGCTTTTAAAAGAAATGCCACAGTCGAGCGTCTGAGCGACACCACATAAAGGGCTTTAAAAGAAATGCCACAGTTGGGCGTCTGAGCGACACCACATAAAGGGATTTAAAAGAAATGCCACAGTCGGGCGTCTGAGCGACACCACATAAAGGGCTTTAAAAGAAATGCCACAGTCGGGCGTCTGAGCGACACCACACAAAGGGCTTTAAAATAATCAATCATAGTGAATATCCCGGAGGTAGAACCATCCCAGAGATACTCGATAATAACAATAATATCACGGGTTAGTCAACAATAATAATCATAATTATCACAAGTCATAGGTAGTAATTCCAGTTCTGGTTAACAGTTTCACCTCCGAAGACCGACACTAAGACCGACACTTGACCCATCCCAGACTATAATCCTTAACCATGGACACGGCTATTCGAATAGGTTTAATCTCTGCAGAGGGTGTACTCTTTACCCATGAGTAATGGATTTCTTTAGTCCATCGGGACTAATTCCGTCTACGGTCTTTTTGTTGAAAACACACCTAACTTACACACACCAGCTTATCTCACATGTGTCTGGAATCACCCACGACACCTGTTAAGCAAACTCTAAGTGGGGAGGCTACAACCTCGCGTAGCATGGGATCAAATTTATATCGCGCGCTCTAAGGGGTGGCCTCCCCTCTCGGTCCCAACCGGAAACACCCATGCCCCCAGACCAGGTGGCCTGCCTACCAGCTACAACCGGTATCTTCCACCATGGCCTCTCTGTACGGTGTGTGCTAGAAAGAGGTTGACAACTTACTGAACCGTACTCTACTTGCTATAGAGACGAGTGGTAGTACGAAACAAGTATGGGGGTTACTGGCACAAGACTCGATCTACGGTCGACTCAGGAGGTTTAAGTATTCCCTGCATGATTAGCATGACGAATATATTTCAACCAACAGAGTCACCGCTCATATCACCTTGCCATGCCATACCAGACATAACCGTCTCGACGGAGACCGGCGACAAACTCATGCCTACCCAAGGCAGAGGTTTTCCCGGGTTCCTGCCGGTATGCATGCAAGGCACATGAGGGTGATTATCATCACAAGTGTGTCCATTTCCAACAGCATGGAAATCAATAACATGCACCCATGCATATGATCATATCACATGAAATAACAAGTTTCT
Organism: Triticum aestivum; assembly: GCF_018294505.1. NCBI lineage: Eukaryota > Viridiplantae > Streptophyta > Magnoliopsida > Poales > Poaceae > Triticum > Triticum aestivum. The sequence continues at coordinate 457,211,015 of NC_057807.1, read as the reverse complement.
CCAAAGTGAGGTGATGTTATGAACGTGTCATCGAACACACAAAAATATTATGCCGGGGTTCAGAATGCTTGCCTTCAATGTGTGGAAAGGCAGGGTGCACTCCAAAACTTGAAACATTTCTCCTCTCTTCAAAAATCCTATTTTAGCAATATAAAAGAATTAACACACAAAATAAAAACAGCACCAAAAGTTATTCTGAACTTTTTTCAAATAAATCTTAAAATAAACTAGGTGAAATTTGAGAGAGGTAGGAAAAAGAATCATTTCATTTGGAGTTTTATTTAAAAAGATATAACCAGTCAAAGTTTTGGTCAAATCTGATTTTAAATAAAACAGAAAAAGAAAAATGTTTCAGAATGGAATACGCTTTCGAAGCGGGAGAAACGTACTGGGGTGGATTACGCCTTCACTTAAACACATGGACGGCGCGGTGAGACACTGACAGTGGGTCCCGGGGGCCCACTAGTCAGGTTTGCCTATTTCTTTTTTCCCCCTTCTTTCTCTGTCCCGAGCGGAGGCGGAGCTCCGGCGATCGTCGCCGGCGACTGGCGGCTCCTCGCGGGGCCCCGAGGGCGGGGATGGATCCACCATTCCAGGGCGGTCATCCCGGTGGTCGACAGGTAGGTGGGGACGGAGGGAGTTGCCGGCGGCGAGCTTCGCGGCGGAGGAGGCTTCGGTGGCAGAGTGGTTTTGGGGCGAATGTGGTTCCCGATCAAAATCGAGTAGGGGGTGGGTTCCTGGAAGGAAGGAGGTGTTCTTGGTGAAGAGAAATGGGAGGGAGAGGCCCTGGTGGCGCTGGAAGAGGTGGGGCCATGGCGGCGGTCGCTGCTGCCGGAGGTGGGGAAGATGACCTCCCCGGGTCGATTGGCTGCCCCAAGGGGTCCTAGGGGATGGCTTAAGAGTCGCCTGCGTGCTCGGAAGGTTTCGGGGCGTCCTTTTATAGCGCGACGAGGTCGGTTCCGCGGCGGTGGATGAGGACGCCGGCGAACCGCCCCTCTGTAGCTTGCATGGCGTCGTGGCGGCGACGAACGCTAGCGGACACGCTTGCGGATGAGTTCGGGCTGTGCCAGGGGCCAGGTGGCGAGCCGGGGTGGCTTGGGCGGCACTGAACGGAGCAGAGGCTGTCGGCCGACGCCGGCGTGCCGCCAAAAGTGCTCTGGCGGTGGCGCTGTAGGGTGCCAGGGCGGGCTGGCGTGTAGTGGTGAGGCGGGGAGTGCGTGGCAGCTAGCTGCAGGTGGTCACGAGTCGGAACGGGTGCGGGGTGAGACGCGGCGGCTCGGTTGCACGCGTGCGCCAAACGCACGCTCTGCTCGCGCTCTGGGCGTGCACGGGACGTGTTTGAAGAAATGCCAGTGCATGCTGCAGAGCTTGGGTTAGGCTGGAACTTAACAGATACAGGCCAGGAGCCACTGGGAGTCTAGTGGACATGTTAGTTCTATTAGGGGTGCAAGCTCCCAGTGCAATGTCAAAAGTCATGTCAAAACAGATCATGCCCATAAGGTGTTTGACAAAATGCTAAGGGCACTTAGGAATTTCTTGGGGTGGCCAAATCCTCCAGATCAGGGTCTCTTTGGATGCACAAGAGGGTGGTGAGGTTAGTTGGTGAAATGCACAAACTTGTTAGTGCAAGTCTTGCAAAACTACAATTCTGGACAGGAAATAAATGACATTATTTCATGAACCAAAATTAGTCCAATGGGTGCATGCTCCTGGATTTAGGGGATTGGTAGAGCTGTCTACAAGTAGGAGAAAACACAAGATCTTTGGAGCAAAATTAAATAGGGTTGCAGTAGAAATCACAAGGCTGGACCAGAATGAAAAAGAGGTTGATTGACTCAAAATTTTCAAAGAACAGCACTAGGTTTTTGCATAATGTTGAATCATATGCTACTACCAATATCCCATAATTTTGGTGGAGGCTAGAAAGAATTATTTAAAAGGGTTGTAGTGCAAAATGCACTCTGGACCAGAGAAGTAAAAATTGATGCAGAGCTCAACTTTATTACATAAATAAAAGATATTTTTGTATAAAAGTGATTTAAAAACATCACATGACATCTCCAATTTTTGGTTAGAATTTTAGGTGAATTTATCCAATGGTTATAGTTCAAATATGGCCATATAACCTTGAAAAACCATTTCCAAGAAAGTAAAGATCAAGCAACTTAATTATTTAATTAGTTATATTAAATAAGGGAAAGTTTCTCTTGACAGATTAAATAAGTCCAATGACATATTTGGAAAGTTTTCTCTCTGGGAAAAACTCATCATCACAGGGAAGGAAATGATTTAAAAATAAAAAAGGAGCTCAGAAATTCAAAGTTTTAATTCCTGGCAAAATTTTTAATTCATTAAAACAAGGCCAAATTTTTGGTGGTGTCACATCAAGCCCTTGACTCAACACTAATCTTTATTATATAGCTCACAGACTCGATTACAAAGAAGGATCATAAAGCAAAACTAAAAACTAGATCATTCCATGACTTTATTCTACTAAATCAAGATACTACTAATAGGATAGAACTAAGAAAAATGGTAAAGATAGGAGTTGTGATGGAGATACGATACCAGGGCACCTCCCCCAAGCTTGGCAGTTGCCAAGGGGAGTGCCCATATCCATGTGATTATGTCTCCTTCTTTGTTGTTGGTGTAATATTCTTAGTGATGATCCCCCTCAGAATACGGTTCTCCTCCTCGAGCTTATTGACCTGCTGCTTGAGGTCCATTATTTCCTTGCGAAGCTTTCCTGTAACGGCTAAAGCTCCTTGCACCCAAGGGTGTTGCATAGCTGCAGGAGAACCAGAGATACTTCTCCTCATATTTTCATAGGAAAGAAATTTAACATTGGAAGGGATAACCGAGTTTGGAATAGCTGAGCTCTGTAGTTCCCCCATCGTAAACCCAGCTCAGAAGCGAGAGGTGACTTCTTGATCTTCCATGGCATCTACTCTCATCAGGTCAGCCTCCATCTCTTCCTCCGTTGCTGGCCCAAAGTGGTCAGCGTCGCTGTTTGCCCTTGGTTCCGGTGTCGGGTTAGATACCCAGCTCTCCCCGGCTGACTCTTGAGAAGACATCTTGCTCTTATCTGCAGCAGCAACAGCTCGAAACAAAAACAGATGATATTTGCGTGATACGGGAGTCAAAACCTTCGGGAGTATATATAATGAATTTTTACCGACCAAAATACGTATCATGCAAGGAAACGGAGTCCGGAGGGCACACGAGGTGCTCACGAGGTAGGGGGGCGCGCCCAGGGGGGTGGCGCCCTCCACCCTCGTGGAGGCCTCGTGTCCTCCCCGGACTGCTACTCATTTTTCTATTTTTCTAAATATTCCAAAACGGAGAAATATTGCATTTAAAATTGTTTTGGAGTCGGTTTACTTACCGTACCACATACCTATTCCTTTTCGGAGTCTGCAACAAAGCGCTCATCCCTTGCTTGTTCTTGAGCGCGCAAGGCGCTCAAGACGGTGATTCTTGCTTAAAAAAGGGCTAAAGCACTCCAGCTTCGAAGCTGGAGTTTGCAAGTTCAAAACTACAGGTTTTAGCCCTCTTGCTGGGTGGGCGCTTCCTTCGTCTATCGTATGTCTCGCTTGGCTTCGTCCCGAACCAAGGAGGCATGATGGCGGGCGCGTGCATGTGCCGACTGCAGATACTACAAGCCGACGCGGGAAGCGACTCGCTTCTATTCTCGATTGGATATAGATGGGGAATCTCTATATATCGTCTTTTTTCGACAACCTCTCTAAAATGCATACGAGAAAATTGCACTTCACGGCACGGCAAAAAAAAAGAGCTTCGCTCGGTTGGCCCTCCTAGGCTTCCGCCTACTTTCTCTTCTCTTAAGTCGACAACAAGTGGGAGAGGCAGGATTCGAACCTACGTAGAAAACCTTCAACAGATTTACAGTCTGTCGCTTTTGACCACTCGGCCACTCTCCCCTTCCCGGGGATACGCCCTCCTCAAACAAAGGGTTCCTGAATAAGAAGGATGGTGTCCTTCGTTCTTAAGTTAAGAAGAGCAGATGGAACTATTAGATTTGCTAGCGTTTCAACATTAGTTTCAACATTTATGGGATTACCTGAAATATAGTGTTTGATCTTTGACTGTTTACCACCCTCGGATTTGTGCCTGCGAGTTTGTTGATTTTTATGGCACCGAAACGATAGACCTCCTCGATAACGTAAGGACCTTCCCATTTGGAGAGAAGTTTTCCTGCAAAAAATCTTAAACGAGAGTTGTATAGCAATACATAATCACCTACATTAAACTCACATTTTTGTATCCTTTTGTCATGCCACCTTTTAACTTTTTCTTTAAACAACTTGGCATTTTCATAAGCTTGGGTTCTCCATTCATCAAGTGAGCTAATATCAAATAACCTCTTCTCACCGACAAGTTTGAAATCATAGTTGAGCTCTTTAATAGCCCAATATGCCTTATGTTCTAATTCAAGAGGTAAGTGACATGCTTTTCCATAAACCATTTTATACGGAGACATACCCATAGGATTTTTGTTAGCAGTTCTATAGGCCCATAATGCATCATTAAGTTTCTTGGACCAATTCTTTCTAGACCTATTGACAGTCTTTTGCAAAATTAATTTGAGCTCTCTATTGCTGAATTCTACCTGACCACTAGACTGCGGGTGATATGGAGATGCAATTCTATGATTAACGTTGTATTTATAAAGCATCTTACGGAAAGCACCATGAATAAAGTGTGAACCACCATCAGTCATTAAGTATCTAGGGACTCCAAACCTCAGAAAAATAACTTCCTTAAGCATTTTAATAGAAGTGTTATGATCAACACTACTAGTTGGAATAGCTTCTACCCACTTAGTAACGTAATCAACAGCAATTAAAATATGAGTGTAACCATTAGAGGCAGGAAAAGGTCCCATATAATCAAAGCCCCAAACATCAAATGGCTCAATAACAAGTGAATAATTCATAGGCATTTCTTGACGTCTACTAATATTACCAATTCTTTGACATTCGTCGCAAGATAAAACAAACTTACGGGCATCCTTGAAGAGAGTAGGTGTAACACCCCGAGACCGACGCTCCAGATGCCTTCCTTGTATTCCGAGATTCGTCGTGTGATTTGTTTTGTTCGTTGCATTCATCCTTGCATCATGTGCATTGCATCATGTCATCACGCAACCCCTTTTTAAAACTCACCTAAATAAATTGCATAGATCGTTGATCTATTTAAATCAAGGGAAGGGTGACTTCTCTTTATAACATATCCTCCCAATATTAGGGAGCTATTATAAAATATTCCATTCTTTAGGAATTAACCATAACACACTTACAGTTTAAGTTCCATGCATTTTCTACCTCAATTCCTTACCTCAAACTTTGCCAACACTTCTTATCTCATTTATCGAGGCTCTTCCAAAATTCTCATCATTTTTGGGTCTACCAAATCCCCACTTCCTTCCTACACTCATTTGAATTAAATTCAAATGAGTTTGAATTCAACTTCATGCCCATGCTCACTTTCTATTTTTTCTTGGATCAAGCTCATTTTTATGAGTCCGGGAAAATTGTCCGCATGTCCAAATTCTTTCCCTAACCCTCTCTTTCTTCTATTTCTTATCTCTGTTTTGTTTTTTCCTTTTGAGAGAGAGGGAGAAGAGAGCCCAGCAGTCCAGCCAGGCCTCTGGCCACTTCCTTCTCTTCCGGGCTGGCCTCTAAGGCCCAGCTATACCCCTCTAACCCTAGCCGCAGGGGAGAGCTCTGCACGATCCCATCTCCTCCTCTCGTTGGTGTTTCCTAAATGGCGCCCGTTGCGCCCGTTCCAGGCATCGGCGCAAACGGGCGCACACCCCCCGCCGCACCTTCTCGCTGCCCTGGGTCGGCCCAATAATATCATCAAAGCAAAAAATCTCCGTGCGAGAGGCAGGGATCGAACACAGGGCCGCTGGATTGAGAGTGCAGCGCCCTAACCACCAGGACAACGACACACTTGTGCTAGTAAACTTCTTTCCTTTCATTTAATCTTTACCTATGTTGTTCGCTGGTCATTTTCTGGACGTTTTTCTTCTTGTTCCTTGTTCCTTTTTCTTTTATCATTTCCTTTTCTTTCTTTCCTTAAACATGCAAACTCTTTATCAAATTTGTGAACTTTTCAAATTCAATGAACTTTAATCAAAATCGATGAACTATGTTTCTTTTTTTTCTAAGCGCGAGATTTATTTTCCAATTTGGTAACTTTATTTCATATAGATGAACTTTCTTTCAAAAATGATGAACATTTTTCAAAATTGATGAACATTTTTCAAAATTGATGAACTATTGTCAAATTTGATGAACTTTGAAAAATATTCAGTGTGTATAAAAATGTTCATCATGTATAGAATTTTTGTTCAGCGTGCATTCAAAATGAGTTCATCGTATTTAAAAAAAATGTTCTACGTGTATTTGAATATTGTTCACCATACACAGAATTTTCGGACACGTACTGAACATTTTGTGAAAATACGTTGAACAATTTGCGAATACACATTGAACATTGTGTAATATATACTGAACAAAATTAAGAAACATACTGAACAATTGTATACTCATTGAATAACCAAAACCAAAATAGAATACACGATGAACATTATTTATATCCATTGAACATTTTAAATAATATTCGATGAACATTTTTTATATCCATTGAATAACCAAAACCAATTATGTATCCTGAACATTTTTTATATCCATTGAACATTTTAAATAATGTACGATGAACATTTTTGAAACAATATGAATATATGTGTCGAACAATTTTTGAATACGCATTCAACATTTAGTAAAAACGTTTTTCAAATTGATGAACGTTTTTCAAATTCAATGGACTTTCGTTGAATAGGAGCAACGTTTTTTGCATGTTCACAAACTTTTTTCCGAAATCTGTGAAGTTTCAATTATTTTTAAAAGAAAATCATGTATGGGATGGTAGTTTTTAAAGTGTCGGAGCTGCATTCTATCACTAGTAACGACATGCCGTAGGGGTTAGCCGAACGCTGTAGGTAGCGAAGGGCACGAGTTTGATTCCTAACGGGAGCGTAATTTTTTGAATTCTATTCGACATTCAGCTTTCAACTGGGCTTCGAAACAGCAGCCCACTAACCATCCCTGTAGGCGCCAGGTATGGTAACCGGCGCAGAAGGCGCCCGTTAGGAGCTCCCCCTCTCGTTCCCTCTGCATGCCGCGACACACCCATCGCTCGCTGGCCTCCTCTCGATCCATCCCCTCTCCCTCTCCTCCCTCGCGCCGCCAGAGGAGCCCCTCTCCTCGATCTCCTCCTTCCCCTCCTGTGCGCCTCCACCTCGCCCTTCCTTCTCCCACGCATCGCCATCGCCTCCCTCCGTTGCTTCACCACCACGCCGTACGAGATGCTCTCCGCTCGGCCACCCTGCATCGTGGCCTTCCTCCGCCTCGAGAGGCTCCCGAGCCGCCGCCGCCGCCTGGATCCATCGTCCCCGACCCCATGACCGCCTCCCCATCATCATCTCCGGCAAGAGGCCGTCGCCAAGCTCGACATCACTCTCCTGCACCTCCGCCGTTCGCCTCCTGCAGCCCGAGCGCCTCGACTCAGCGCCGGCCCGCCATGGATGCCGCCCTCAACGCCGAGCTCCTCCGCATCACCCCTGCCTCGACCCTACTTCGCCTCTGCATCGCGCCGCCCCGTTGCGTCCTCGCGTCTCCCTTCCTCGTCCCGCACCCGAGCCGTCCCCGTGCTGCCGCTGACCACCACCATCGCCTCCTTGCTGCTGCCCACCCGAGGCCCTTGTGTTGATTCGTTTCAGGTCATCAAGACCAACAAGTTCGCCTACACGGCCTCTACGTTGAACGACTGAGACGTCCCCGACTGCATCGAAATCATGTAGACCCAAGACCGCCAAGTGTACCTGTACCGCCGCTGTGGGATTCGCCAAGTACCAGGATGACGATGACTCGTCAAGTTCGTCTACGTGCGTGTACCACTACCGTCGCCGAGGACCCATGCAGCGCAAGCACCAAGTTCCACTACCGTCGCCCCCGGAGACATCGGATTCGTCAAGTTCCTCTTCAAAACGTGAACCACTACTTCCATGACTACGTGTGTACCACTACCGTCGACCTCGAAGACCCCGTGGACGTCAAGTTCCTTCACGTGACCCCGAACATCTACGGAGTGTGTACAACTACGAAACGTGTACGACTACTTCCCTCGACGATTTTGAGCCGCCCCGAAATGCACGCTTCAAAGGTATAATCCCGAGATGATCACCCGTGGACCGAATGCATGTTGTCTGAGATGAACCGTATGTTTGTATCGTGCCCCTTTGTTTCATGCACGTACCTCCTCGTTTGCCATGCCGCCGTCCCGTGGGAACCCGGAATCCGGGATCACCCCACCATCTTTTGCATGTCCCATTAATCCACACTTTCTTTTGCACCGACATCCCGATGAGTTGTAGGATCATCGGAATGTTGCCGTGGCACCATTTTCATTGTCATTGCCGTGGCACCCCTTTCGTTTCCGCCATGGTGACAAATGTTTCATATCATGCTCATGTCAACATTTTCATAAAATTGCTTAAGACTTGCATATGTCATCCGCATCATGATAACAACAATTAAAATGTTTAAAATTGTTGTTTGCGTTAAATTGCTAAATAACATGGGGATTTTTCGGAATTGTTGTTCATTGTTCCGGCCTCATTTAAACTTGCCTAGATAGGTAGTTTTGTTATGCTTCACCTCTTGCCATGTTTAACAACATTTAATATTGTTTGGTAGCTTAAACGAGATTGAACTAAATATGTCAATGTGGTGTTTTGTCAATATGCAACTCGTTGCATATTGAGCTCCACTTAACTTGTAGTATTGTTTGTTGCATATTGCCATGCCATGCCTCTTTAAACCGGACATGCATCATACTTGTTTGTGCATCATGCTATGCTTATGTGATGGTTGTTTACCATATTGTTTGCTTCTTTCCGGGTTGCTTCTCTCGTTAGCTTCGGTTTCGTTCCGGAGTTGTGAGGATTCGTTCGACTACTCCCGTTCGTCTTCTTCATCGACTCGTTCTTCTTCCTAGCGGGATTTCAGGCAAGATGACCGTCACCTTGGATCTCACTACTATCATTGCTATGCTAATTGCTTCGTTCTATCGCTATGTTGCGCTTCCTATCACTTGTTCTTTAAGCCTTCCCAAATTGCCATGTCAGCCTCTAACCTTTTTCACCCTTCCTAGCAAACCGTTGTTTGGCTATGTTACCGCTTTGCTCAGCCCCTCTTATAGCGTTGTTAGTTGTAGGTGAAGTTGAAGATTGATCCATAGTGGACAGGATTTTAGTTGGGATATCACAATATCTCTTATTTAATTAATGCATCTATATACTTGGTAAAGGGTGGAAGGCTCGGCCTTATGCCTGGTGTTTTGTTCCACTCTTGCCGCCCTAGTTTCCGTCATACCGGTATTATGTTCCCGGATTTTGCGTTCCTTACGCGGTTGGGTGATTTATGGGACCCCCTTGACAATTCGCTTTGAATAAAACTCCTCCAGCAAGGCCCAACCTTGGTTTTACCATTTGCCTCACCTAGCCCTTTTTCCCTTGGGTTTCCGGAGCCCGAGGGTCATCTTTATTTTACCCCCCGGGCCAGTGCTCCTCCGAGTGTTGGTCCAAACTAGAGCACCGTGCGGGACCATTCCTTGGCAACTTGGATTACGTCGGTACCTGTACGCTTAGCTTATCCGGTGTGCCCTGAGAACGAGATATGTGCAGCTCCTATCGGGATTTGTCGGCACAGCGGGTGGTCTTGCTGGTCTTGTTTTACCATTGTCGAGATGTCTTGTAAACCGGGATTCCGAGACTGATCAGGTCTTCTTGGGAGAAGGTATATCCTTCGTTGATCGCAAGAGCTTATCATGGGCTAAGTTGGGACACCCCTGCAGGGTATTATCTTTCGAAAGCCGTGCCCGCGGTTATGTGGCAGATGGGAATTTGTTAATGTCCGGTTGTAGATAACTTGACACCAGATACGAATTAAAATGCATCAACCGCATGTGTAGCCGTGATGGTCTCTTTTCGGTGGAGTCCGGGAAGTGAACACGGTTTCGGGTTATGTTTGACGTAAGTAGGAGTTCAGGATCACCTCTTGATCATTGCTAGCTTCACAACCGTTCCGCTTGTTCTCTTCCCGCTCTCATTTGCGTATGTTAGCCACCATATATGCTTAGTCGCTGCTGCAACCTCACCACTTTACCCCTTCCTTTCCCATTAAGCTTTGCTAGTCTTGATACCCATGGTAATGGGATTGCTGAGTCCTCGTGGCTCACAGATTACTACAACAACAGTTGCAGGTACAGGTTATGCGATGATCATGACGCGAGAGCAATGTTTGCTTGTTTTGGAGTCCTTCTGCTTCTTCTTCGATCAAGGGATAGGTTCCAGGTCGGCAGCCTAGGCTAGCAGGGTGGATGTCGTTTGAGTTTCTGTTTGTGTTTCATCCGTAGTCGGATGGTGCTCTTATGTAAGATGATGTTGTATTCGTGTGGCATTGTATGCCTTTTGTATGTATCCCCATCTATTATGTAATGTTGATGTAATGATATCCACCTTGCAAAAGCGTCTTCAAGATGCGCTTCTATCCTTGGTGGGACTTTCGAGTTCCTTTAGGATAGGGTCACATCTTGGGCGTGACAGTAGGCCAATAAAAACCGGATTGCAATACCTTATGTGCAGTTCTATCTCCAGCGTGATGTCCTCCATAAGCCTCGGAGTGACACTTGCGTAGGATCTGTTCCTGTTCATGCTCAGGTACACAACGTCTAATAACACCATCTAATCCTTCTTTATAAAGATGTGGGTCATCCCAAAAGTAATGTCGCAAGTCATAGAAAAACTTTTTCTTTTGCTGGTATGTGAAGCTAGGTGGTATAAATTTAGCAACAATATAAGTAGCATAATCAGCATACCATGGAGTGCTACGAGAAGTATTTATGACATTCAATTGTTCATCAGGAAAGCTATCATCAATAGGTAGTAGGTCATCAAGAACATTTTCTAACCTAGATAAATTGTCTGCAACGGGGTTCTCAGCTCCTTTTCTATCAACGATATGCAAATCAGACTCTTGGAGCAAGAGAACCCATCTAATAAGTCTAGGTTTTGCATCTTTCTTTTCCATAAGATATTTAATAGCAGCATGACCTGTGTGAATAGTTACTCTAGAATCAACAATATAGGGTCTAAATTTATCACAAGCAAATACAACCGCTAAAAGTTCCTTTCCGGTAGTAGCATAGTTTCTTTGAGCATTGTCTAGAGTCTTACTAGCATAATGGATAACATTCAATTTCTTATCAACTCTTTGCCCTAGAACTGCACCTACAGCATAATCACTAGCATCACGCATAATTTCAAAGGGTAAATTCCAATCGGGTGGCTGAACATCAGGTGCAGAGACTAATGCTTTCTTAAGTATTTTAAATGCTTCTACACAATCATCATCAAAGACAAATGGTACATCTTTTTGTAATAAATTAGTCAGAGGCCGAGAGATTTTTGAGAAGTCCTTGATGAACCTCCTATAAAATCCGGCGTGACCAAGGAAACTTCTTATACCTTTGATGTCCTTGGGACATGACATCTTTTCAATAGCATCAACCTTGGCTTTATCAACTTCAATACCTCTTTCAGAAACTTTGTGCCCCAAGACAATACCTTCATTAACCATAAAGTGGCACTTTTCCCAATTCAAGACAAGATAGTTTCTTCACATCTCTGCAAAACTCGAGCAAGATTGCTCAAGCAATCATCAAAAGAGGAACCATAGACGGAAAAGTCGTCCATGAAAACCTCACAAATTTTCTCATAGAAGTCAGAGAATATAGCCATCATGGATCTTTGAAAGGTAGCAGGTGCATTACATAAACCAAAAGGCATACGTCTATAAGTAAAAGTACCAAAAGGGCATGTAAAAGTAGTCTTTGATTGATCTTTAGCCGACACAGGTATTTGAGAAAAACCAGAATAACCATTTAGAAAGCAATAATGTGTATGTTTGCATAATCTTTATAGCATTTGATCAATAAAAGGTAAGGGGTAATGATCTTTCTTAGTAGCCTTATTTAATTTGCGGAAATCAATTACCATCCTATAACCTGTGATAATCCTTTGTGGAATCAATTCATTTTATCATTAGGGACAATAGTAATACCTCGCTTCTTAGGGACACAATGGACAAGACTTACCCACTGACTATCAGCAACGGGAAAATTATACCTGCCTCCAGAAGCTTGAGTATTTCTTTTCTTACCACTTCTTTCATTTTAGCATTCAAACGTCGTTGAGGATCACGAACTAGTTTGGCATCAGCTTCCAAATTTATTTTATGTTGGCATAGAGTGGGACTGATGCCCTTAAGATCTTCTAGAGTATATCCAATAGCGGCACAGTGCTTCCTCAAAGTTTTCAATAATCTTTCTTCTTCATGCTCTGAAAGGTTAGCGCTAATAATGACAGGATATATTTTCTTTTCATCAAGATAAGCATATTTAAGATTATCAGGCAACGGTTTAAGCTCAAACACGGGATCACCCTTGGGTGGAGGAGGATCCCCTAGGATTTCAACAGGCAAATTGTGTTGCAGAATAGGTTCCTGTTTAAAGAATACTTCATCTATTTCCCTTCTTTCATGCATGAACATATCATTTTCATGGTCTAGCAAATAGTGTTCTTAAGGATCACTAGGAGGTACAACAATAGAAGCAAGACCAATAATTTCATCCTTACTAGGCAATTCTTCCTCACGATGTTGTTTACTAAATTTAGAGAAATTAAACTCATGAACCATATCATCCAAGCCAACAGTAACAACATTCTTTTCACAATCTATCTTAGCATTAACAGTACGCAAGAAGGGTCTACCAAATATAATGGGACAAAAGCTATCTTGTGGAGAACCAAGAACAAGAAAATCAGTGGGATATTTGGTTTTCCCACACAAGACTTCAACATCTCTAACAATTTCCATTGGAGATATAGTATCTCTATTGGCAAGTTTAATTGTAACATCAATTTCTTCTAACTCAGCAAGTGCAATCTGATGCATAATCTCTTTGTATAAGCCAATGGATATAACTGTCACGCCCAATATGCGACCCTATCCAAAAGGCACTCGAAGGTCCCACCAAGGATAGACCCGCATATTGGAACGCTTTTGCAAGGTGGATATCATTACATCAACATTACATAATAGATGGGGATACATACAAGAGGCATACAATGCCACACGAATACAACAATACAACATATACAAGAACAACATCCGACTACGGATGAATCATAAACAGAAACTCAAACAATATCCACCCTGCTAGCCCAGGCTGCCGACCTGGAACCTATCCCCTGATCGAAGAAGAAGCAGAAGAAAAACTCAACGCAAGCAAGCATCGCTCTCGCGTCATGATCATCGCATAACCTGTACCTGCAACTGTTGTTGTAGTAATCTGTGAGCCACGAGGACTCAGCAATCCCATTACCATGGGTATCAAGACTAGCAAAGCTTAATGGGAAAGGAAGGGGTAAAGTGGTGAGGTTGCAGCAGAGACTTAGCAAGTATGGTGGCTAACATACGCAAAATGAGAGCGAGAAGGGAAGCAAAGGAACGGTCGTCAACTAGTAATGATCAAGAGGTGATCCTGAACACCTACTTACGTCAAACATAACACAGAAACCGTGTTCACTTCCCAGACTCCGCCGAGAAGAGACCATCACGGCTACACACACGGTTGATGCGTTTTAATTCAGATCTGGTGTCAAGTTATCTACAACCGGACATTAACAAATTCCCATCTGCCACATAACCGCGGGCACGGCTCTCGAAAGTTTATACCCTGCAGGGGTGTCCCAACTTAGCCCATGACAAGCTCTCGCGATCAACGAAGGAATAGACCTTCTCCCAGGAAGACCCGATCAGTCTCGGAATCCCGGTTTACAAGACATTTCGACAATGGTCAAACAAGACCAGCAAAACCTCCCGGCGTGCCGACATCCTGATAGTAGCCGCGCGTATCTCGTCTCAGGCCACGACCGGATGAGCTAAGCGTACAGGTACCGACGAATCCAAGTTGCCAAGGAATGGTCCCGCACGGCGCTCTAGTTTGGACCAACACTTAGACAAGCATTGACCCGGGGGGCTATAATAAAGATGACCCTTGGGTTAATTACTCCCAAGGGAAATATAGGTGGTGGCGAGGCAAATGGTAAAACCAATGTTGGGCCTTGCTGGAGGAGTTTTATTCAAAGCGAACTGTCAGGGGGTCCCATAAATCACCCGACCGCGTAAGAACGCAAAATCCGGGAACATAACACCGATATGACGGAAACTAGGGCGGCAAGAGTGGAACAAAACACCAGGCATAAGGTCGATCCTTCCAGCCTTTACCAAATATATAGATGCATTAATTAAATAAGAGATATTGTGATATCCCAACATAACCCTGTCCACCATGGAGAAATCTTCAACTTCACCTGCAGCTAGCAACGCTATAAGAGGGGCTGAGCAAAGCGGTAACATAGCCAAACAACGGTTTGCATAGGAAAGGTGTCAAAAGTTAGAGGTTCATGGCAATATGGGATGACTTGATAAACAGGTAATAGGTAGTGCAGCATAGCAATAGAACGAAGCAACTAGCATAGCAATGATAGTAGTGAGATCCAAGGTAGCGGTCATCTTGCCTGAAATCCCGCAAGAAAGAAGAACGAGTCCATGAAGAAGACGAACGGATGAAGCCGAACCAACCGTAGACAAACGAATCCTCACGATCGCAACGAAATAGGAACTAACAAGAAGAAGCACACAACAAGGTAAACACACCACACATGAACAAGGCATGATGCAGAACAAGCATGATGCATGACCAAGCTACATGAAGCTACTCATGGCGAGAGATGATGCAAACAAGAACAACACATCAAGGCAAGTTTAAATGAGGCCGGGAACAACATATAACAATTCCGATAAGTCCTCATATGCAAATTTCGAAATTGGTCCAGAACTGAATAAACCTTATGTTCAAGTTGTTAAACAGCAAGTTAAGATGCACCAAGATGATCTACATGAAATTCTAGTCAAGTTACATATAAAGTTCATTAGATTCGGAGCTACGGGCTAGAAGATATGAGCAAAACAAGTTAAACATGGCATTGATGCAAAATGCACCCAAACATCACGCAAACACACCAAAACAAGGATGCAACATGATAATATGGAACTACATGCAAAAACAAGCAAGTTTCATATAGAGCACACTCAAAACGGAGCAATGGTGCAACACATACACTCTATACAAGTCATAACAACAATCTGCCCATAACAGCAACTAGGCATATTGCAAGCATCATAACAACATGCTACAGCACCCCAACATAAAAACAGAAGGAATGGGCATGAAGTACAGGTAAAGCATAACGAAACATGAACACTGAGCTATCTCCAGAAACAACTAGAACATGCTCAAAAGGACATGGGAAGATTGCAAATAATAACAGTTTCAGACTTTAGTAGAAATAACATCAGATTGCAATGTTTAGAGCAAGCAAACAACATGTTACAGGAACATATCATGGCAAACAAAGGCATGGCATGAATCTACTAATTGCATAGATCAAAAGTCCCTTACTGACCATGAGCCAAAAAGGATCAGAAGATAAGATGGCACCCATGTAAACATGGCAAGTTATATTACAGATTCAAACATGGCAGGAACAACAATAAGTAGGCATGTTTGTGAGCTTGAACCACTCACCACAGAGCAATACATGGCATGGCAAGGCAACCAACAGTAAGAAGGCATGTTTGTGAAGCTATACATGGCAAGAGCAAGTTCATAGGGTTCATGGATCACTAGGAAAACACATGGAAACATTGAACTTAATGTTAACAGGCTGACAGCAACATCATTTAGCAAACTTTAGAGCAAGATAACAACATGCTCCAGCAGGCTATAATTGCAACCAGTGGCATGAATGGATAGAGCAAGACATGTAGATCAAAACATGTTTATAGGACATCTCCAGATTATGCACGAAATGACTAGTAGAAGCATGTTAACATAGCAACAAAATATAACAGAATCTGTCAGGAAAACAGCAACAGCAACTACCCTACTTAGCAAGCTTGATACACTCAGCACACAACTCACAAAAATACATGGTTGACACCACTGGAAAGATGGCATGGCATAGATCAACATACATGTAGAGCTCAACCTCATAGGATGCACACATCAATCATGGCAAAAATGACAAATGAGCAAGTTATAACAGTTTCAGCAGATTAACAGCAACATGCACTCTTCCAACAGCATTTAGGGCATCAAGATGAGCTCAAATGAAAATGATGCAATGGAATGAAATGAATTACTCATCGAGACGAACAATTTGACATATTACAGGCACGAAACAGAGCAGTATGCATGGAGATATAACATGTCAAACAGGGCATGAAAATGTCAGGGACTTAGCAGTTCTATGAAAAAAAACAGAACGGGCGCAGGTTAGCTATGAGGTGCTCGGGCGGGGGATAGAGGGCAGCTCACCAAGTGGGCTAAGCCTAGGTCGCGAGGAGACCGGAGGCAGGCCGGCTTGGGCCTGGGAGGCACGCTGGGCCGGAGGAGGGGTCGGGTCGGCCCACGCGGGGCCCACGATGTCGGCCGACGTGGTCGTCCTCCTCCTCGATCCCACTGGATCGAGGGAAGGCATGGGCGGCAGCGCTAGGCACCTGGCGGCGGGGACGGCGAGGACAGAGGGTAGGGATGGCGGAGATGGGCGGATCCGCGCTCCCGGCGGTGGATCCGGCCGGTGGCGGCGGAGCACGAGGCCGGCGGCAACGGGCAACCAAGGCGGCGCTGCAGCAGAGGGGAAAAGGAGGTTAGAGGAGGAAGGAGGACGGGAAGGAGACGGGCGACGAGGCCTGGCCTGGACGTCACCGGCGGCGGCTCCGGTGGCTGGGCACGGCGGGACGACGGGGAAGGCCGCGCGGACGAGGTGGCGCTGGTGAGGTCGGGCGGCACGGCTTCGGAGCAGGAGGCGCTCGGGCACAGGAGCTGGGCAGCTCGGGGCCCAGATGGGCTTCCCAGGGCCCGATCTGGGTTCCTGGCGGGCCGCGGCGGCGGGGCTGGATAGTGGCGACGTGGCCATGCGGGAATGGAGGGGAGCGGCGGCGCTGGGAGACTTGGCGCGCCCAGATTGGTCCGGGGCGCGGCGACGGCGGCGCCAAGTGGCGATGGGGGGTTCGGCCGGCGCTGAAAACAAGGTGGAGGGGGGTTGGCTGCGGCGCAAATCCCGAGGTTGGAGGAGGCTAGGGGAGGGGAGGCTAGGTTGCCCATTTTTGGAAGGAAGGGAGAGATATAAAAGGTAGGAACTAGGGTTAGAGGGGCTTTTCGGAGCGTACGATCGCCATCGAACGGCTCTGGAGCGGAGAGGGACTAGGAGAGGGGTTGGTGGGCTGTGTAGATGGGCTAGGCTATAAAGAGAGAAGAGATAGCAGCCCGGCACGGGTTTTCGGAGACCGAAAACACCCGACGAATATACCGACTATATTGCGGTTTTAGGTTTAACGGTTGGGCTATCAAATGGACTCCGAACGCGACGAAACTTGGCAGGCAGCCTACCTACAACACAACAACCCCGCATGCCAACTGTCATCCCATTCCGAGAACAATTAACACCCGCTCACAATGAGAGACAAAAGGGGGACACCGGAGGACATAGGAGAGCCGGATTGCAAAACGGACAACGGGGAAAAAGCTCGGATGCATGAGACAAACACCTATGCAAAATGAGATGCACATGATGACATGATATTAAATGCATATGATGACATGGAGAAGTGCAACACGCAAGCAAATGACATGGCAACGACGGTGAATAACCGGAAGACACCTGGCGCATCGAATCCGGGGCGTTACAATAACACTAGCACTAGCACCCATATCACATAAGCCATGATAACAATGATCTCCTATTTTAACAGAAATAACAGGCACGCCTACCAGAGGTCTATGTTTATCTCTATCACAGGGTTTAGCAATTCTAGCAGTTTCACCAGTGAATTGAATAACATGCCCATCAATATTATCAGACAAGAGATATTTAACAATAGCAATATTGGGTTCTACTTTGACTTGCTCAGGAGGTGTATAAGTCCTAGTATTGCTTTTACGAACAACAGTTGAAGCTTTAGCATGATCCTTCATTCTAACAGGGAAAGGTGGTTTCTCAACATAAGAAGTAGGAACAATAGGATCATTATAAGTGACAATCTTTTCTTCAACTTTAATAGGTGCAGCTACTTTTACTTCTATGGGAGGATGATATTTAAACCACTTCTCCTTGGGGAGATCAACATAAGTAGCAAAAGATTCACAAAAAGAAGCTACTATCTCAGAGTCAAGTCCATATTTAGTGCTAAACTTACGGAAAATATCGGTATCCATAAAAGATTTAACACAATCAAACTTAGGTGTCATACCTGACTCCTTACCTTCGTCGAGGTACCAATCTTCAGAGTTGCGTTTAATTCTATCCAATAAATTCCATCCAAATTCAATAGACTTCATCATAAAAGAGCCAGCACAAGAAGTATCGAGCATGTTGCGATTATTATCAGAAAGCCGAGCATAAAAATTCTGGAGAATTATCAATTTTGAGAGCTCATGATTGGGGCATGAATATAACATTGATTTAAGCCTCCCCCAAGCTTGAGCGATGCTTTCTCCTTCGCGAGGCCAAAATTATATATATAATTGCAATCATGATGAACAAGATGCATAGGGTAATACTTTTGATGAAATTCCAATTTCACTCTTTCATAGTTCCATGATCTTGTATCATCACATAGCCTATACCATGTCAATGCTTCTCCCTCCAAAGATAAAGGGAAAGCCTTCTTCTTAACAACATCATCGGGTATACCTGCAAGCTTAAATAGTCCACAAATATCAGCCACAAAGCGTAGATGTTTGTCAGGATGCTTTGTTCCATCTCCTGCAAAAGTGTTAGCTAGCAATTTTTCCATCATACCCGAAGGAATCTGAAAAGCAGTTTCATTTTCAATAGATTCAGTAGGTTCAGTAGGTTGAGGAGCAACTCTTGGCTCAACCGGACGGGGTGAAGATACCCTGAACAAGCCCCTCAAACAATTACTTTCCATAGTAACAAGTGATAGAAAATTTCAGCACACTAAATAAATTTTTTCATTACCAAACTCCACCTACCAAAGGCGCTTCACTCCCCGGCAACGGCACCAGAAAAGAGTCTTGATGACCCACAAGTATAGGGGATCTATCGTAGTCCTTTCGATAAGTAAGAGTGTCGAACCCAACGTGGAGCAGAAGGAAATGATACACGGTTTTCAGCAAGGTATTCTCTGCAAGTACTGAAATAAGTGGTAACAGATAGTTTTGTGATAGGATAAATTGTAACGAGTAATGAGTAACAAAAGTAAATAAAGGGCAGCAAGGTGGCCCAATCCTTTTTGTAGCAAAGGACAAGCCTGGACAAACTTTTATAATAGGAAAAGCACTCCCGAGGACACATGGGAATATCATCAAGCTAGTTTTCATCACGCTCATATGATTCGCGTTCGATACTTTGATAATTTGATATGTGGGTGGACCGGTGCTTGGGTGTTGTTCTTACTTGAACAAGCATCCCAATTATGATTAACCTCTATTGCAAGCATCCGCAACTACAACAAAAGTATTAAGGTAAACCTAACCATAGCATGAAACATATGGATCCAAATCAGCCCCTTACGAAGCAACGCATAAACTAGGGTTTAAGCTTCTGTCACTCTAGCAACCCATCATCTACTTATTACTTCCCAATGCCTTCCTCTAGGCCCAAATAATGGTGAAGTGTTATGTAGTCGACGTTCACATAACACCACTAGAGGTTAGACAACATACATCTTCTCAAAATATCAAACGAATACCAAATTCACATGACTACTAATAGCAAGACTTCTCCCTTGTCCTCAGGAACAAACGTAATTACTCACAAAGCATATTCATGTTCATAATCAGAGGGGTAATAATGTGCATAAAGGATCTGAACATATGATCTTCCACCAAATAAACCAACTAGCATCAACTACAAGGAGTAATCAACACTACTAGCAACCTACTAGCACCAATCCCGGACTTGGAGACAAGAATTGGATACAAGAGATGAACTAGGGTTTGGAGATGAGATGGTGCTGGTGAAGATGTTGATGGAGATTGCCCTCTCCCTGATGAGAGGAGCGTTGGTGATGACGATGGTGATGATTTCCCCCTCCCGGAGGGAAGAGTCCCCGGCAGAACAGCTTTGCCGGAGCCCTAGATTGGTTCTGCCAAGGTTCCGCCTCGTGGCGGTGGAGTCTCATCCCGAAAGGTTCTCTTCTATTTTTTTCTCATTGAAAGACTTCATATGGGAGAAGATGGGCGTCAGAGAGCCACTAGGGGGCCCACGAGGTAGGGAGGCACGCCCGAGGGGGGGCGCCTCCACCCTCGTGACAAGGGTGTGGGCCCCATGGCCTTCATCTTTGGCGACGATTTTTCTTTATTTATTTTAAGGTATTTCGTGGAGTTTTAGGACTTTTGGAGTTGCGCAGAATAGTCCTTCAATACTTGCTCCTTTTCCAGCCCAGAATTCCAGCTACCGGCATTCTCCCTCTTCATGTAAACCTTGTAAAATAAGAGAGAATAGCCATAAGTATTGTGACATAACGTGAAATAACAGCCCATAATGCAATAAATATTGACATAAAAGCATGATGCAAAATGGACGTATCAGAAAGAAGTTTCACCTCGATGAGTAGCTTCTCCGTGCACGGAAAGCATGTAAGGAATCCAACAACTTGATCCAGATTGGGGCCGATAGATTTTAGTGCCAAGATCTTCACTGTGCGCATGGACTGGGTCAAGCTTGTGGGAATCATTTTCTAGAAGACGGTCGTAAATACATCAAGAAGAAATTTAAAAATGTGAATTTCAAGAAGATGGAGAAGAAGATGAGTGCTGTACCTGAACGATTATGGATCCAATAAAGAGTTCAGAGAATTTGGCAGACGAGTACACCAACGCTGTCCATTTCGGTGCATCAATGACCCTGATTTTTGTTGGACCTTCTAGATCCGATACAAGCAATCTCTCAAGGAAAGGCGTATTCTCAATGACCATAACGTGGAACAGCTGGAGTGATCTCTTCCCAATTGATGTCTTGTTGCGGGGCCAACAAGACACATAAATCCATCGGAGATTCGTCGAGACAATGTGGAGGCTAATGAACCCGTGGATCAGCTCAAGACGAAGGTACTCGAGCGCAGTACAACTGCGGAGCAGGTGCTCCATAGCCTTCTTCGAGATGACAACATCGAAGAGGTCGAGCTGCTTGAATTGAGGGAGAAGAAGGGCAGGCACGGTATTAATCTGGGGAAGATAGCAGGAGCTGAAGCTGGCACGGCGCAGCATTGGCATGAGGCGGAGCGCGGACGGCGGCAGAGAGCGACATCGTCCAGCTTCAAAGCTGAGCTCCTCGAGCTGATCTAGGGCGGGGGATAAGAACCACTCGTTGAACTTGGGTTGGACCTTGCAGTTGGTACTGAACATGCAGATGTCAAGGTGTCTGACTAGCCCAGGGTGCGATGAAAGGATCTTGGAGACTGCAGCCATGCGTTTGCAATCCCCGTCGCAGAGGCAACTGTCGACGGTGAGGTTGAGGGGGACGCGGCGCTAGAGGGGGCGCCATCGCCGGGAGAGCAGGGCGGTCCGCACTGCAGATTTGCTGGGGAGGAGGCCGATGATGATGAGCAGCATGTCGTCGGGGAGGCTGCTGATGAAGTCCAGGCTTGCCGGATGAGGTTTTGGCTCAAGCTGCCTCCGCTTGTTGGCTGCCTCGCCGTCCATCTCAACCGGCGGCGACGCCGGTGTACACGTGTGCTGGAGTGTGTTGTGTGCTGGGTGTGCGTGAGTGAGTCCTTCTGTGCATGCCGCGTCACAGTGGTGAATTGTGCGCGAGTGCGTCCTTCAGGCGCAAGAAGTGTGTCCTCAATGAGCCCTCAATTTACTAGCGAGCGGGGTGCTACCCCGAGTGGTTTCAACTTTGTTTACTTCACCGCATGTCAGATGGGCCTCTAGTTTACTTATTTTCACCGGTCAACTAAACAATATACGGAGCTATACGCTGAAACATTGAGTGTATAATCCGTCGGTATATAGAGTTCGAGTGAGTGGGGAGGCCCGTGAGAGATAGCAGAGAGAGAGAGAGAGAGCGAGCGAGCGAGAGAGAGAGAGAGAGAGAGAGAGAGAGAGCTACTCCCTCTGTTTGATAATGTAGTTCCAACATTTTTTTAAAGTCAAACTTTTGAAACTTTGATCAAGTTTATATAGAAATTACTTATATCTATGATACCAAAGATAAATGATAGTATGAGGTAAGTACATGTTGTGATGAATCTAATGATCGTTCCAGATGTAAATGTTTTTCTCCACATATACCTAGTCAAACTTTTCTGAGGTTTGACTTTTCAAAACATCCATATGCTTATGGACGTGATAGTCCCTAACTAGAGAGAGGGAGAGAGAGATGGAAAGAGTGAGTGAAAAAAGTGTGTGTGCGTGTGTGAAAGAGACATGGACAACACACGATAAAAGTAGCGAAAAAGCGTGCATGTCTTATGCAAAAATATCGCACATGCATCTTCGGCAACGGAGGCAAGGTGAGGAGATAGTGTGTGGTTGTTTGGAACCGAGAGAGCAAGACCCCTAGCACGTGGCCAAGAGGGGTCTGACAAACAAGGGAGAGAGGTCGAGAGAGACGTACGGAGAAAATGCAGACATGGGGAGGAGAGAGTGTATGTTTGTCATAGAGAGATCCGAGATCGTGATGGGACTACATGGGTGGGATATCGAGTGACAAGGTGTGTGCGCGATAGAAGATGCCCCGAGAGATATCGAGATAGACGTATGGATGGAAGGCGACAATATGTGTGTTCCTGATGGCTACTAAGAGATAATCATACTTAGGAAGGGGGGAGTGCTTGTACCTATGATGGAGTGAGGGATTATGGTACTTAGGGGGGTGCGTGTCACATGGAGAGAGAACAAGGGCGGAGAGTGTTGGATGGGTCTATATGTATAGCGCGAGCAAGACATGTGTATGTGTGAACCAGGGAGATATAAGGTCAGTTTGGCTTGCGTCCTGAGCATCTTTTGCCTGGCCTGGTGAAAGTGCGTTATATCGACTAGAGGGGGGTGAATAGGCGATTTTTATGAATTCTTCACTGAGGAATTTGTTGGTGAGGAAATTCCTTAGCGAAGAACTACTTGCAGCAGAATAAGTACTCAGAAGTAAGCATAACAGAATACAAGCAAGGTCATCATGATGAAATGAAGACTAGCACAGAGTACAGAAAGTGTAATCACAGGATAACACAAGATGAAGACAAACAGACTGAAGAAATTGAACTGAGGAAATTGAGAAAGTCTTCAGTCAAAGTCTTCAAGCACAGATATGAACAAACAATCAACACAGTAATGAGGAAATGAAAGGGTTGAGGAAATAGAACCAGTTAGGTTGGTGAAGACAATGATTTGGTAAACCAGTTCCAACTGCTGTCTCAGTTGTACGTCTGGTTGGAGCGGCTGAGTATTTAAACTCGAGGACACGCAGTCCCGGACACCCAGTCACTGAGCACGCAGCTCAGGACACCCAGTCCTCACCGTATTCTCCTTGAACTAAGGCCACGCAGACCTCGTCCAATCACTCGTGGTAAGTCTTCAGGTGACTTCCAAACCTTCACAGACTTGGTCACTCGGCGATCCACAATTCCTCTTGGATGCTCTAGACCATGACGCCTAACCGTCTGGAAGAAGCACAGTCTTCAAAGGTAACAAGCGTCGGATCCACGCAGGATCAATTTCTTCAGTGATGCTCAATCACTTTGGGTTTGTAGGGGTTTGGTTTTGGGTTTTCCTCACTTGATGATTTTCGCTCAAAGTCCTCGGAGGATGGGTTGCTCTCAAATGACAAGTGTCAAGTTCTCTCGGAGCAGCCAACCAGCTAGTGGTTGTAGGGGGCGGCTATTTATAGCCTAGGGAGCAGCCCGACATGATAAGACATAAATGCCCTTCAATGATATGACCGTTAGGTGGATAAGATATTTTGGGACAGCTGGCGCGCAGCACAGCAACGGTCGGAAATTTGACTCTCAAATTCCTCAGGGCTATCATGTTCCTCACTGTGTAGGCAATTCGCACTGGCGAATTCCTAACTCCTCAGTCAGAGCAAAGTCCTCAGTGACCAGAAGAACTGCATCTCTGTCACTGAAGAAATTGACTGAACTGTATGAGATTTCCAATGGCTTCACTCGAAGGGATTGGTAGGTGTAGGATTTTGAGTTGAGCATCACATGGAAATTTTTCCTTAGTATTTCCTCGACCCCCTTTAACAGTACGGTGTTTCCTATGACTCAAGAAAGAGAAAATGAAACTACGAAAACAAAAGTCTTCACGCTTCATGTTCCTCAAATGAATACCAAGTCTTCAAGGTCACACCAATTTCTTCACTTTCAAAGTCTTCAGAAAGTCTTCAGAATATCAAAGTCTTCAGTCGAAGAACTTCATTTTTAGGGGTCGACTTTCTCTGTAAATATCAAACTCCTCATAGACTTATAGACCTGTGTACACTCACAAACGCATTAGTCCCTTAACCTATAAGTCTTCAATACACCAAAATCACTAAGGGGCACTAGATGCACTTACAATCTCCCCCTTTTTGGTGATTGATGACAACATAGGTTAAGTTTTCAACGGGGATAAACATATGAAGTGTAAATACTGATATTGAGGAATTTGATTGCAAGATATAGAAGAACTCCCCCTGAAGATGTGCATAGTGAGGAATTTGCTTTGAGGCAATGCACATTTGAAGAGTTGAATCATGGAGATCTCCCCCTATATCTTGTAATTCATACACGCATTTGATATATAATATGAAGAATTTGAAATGCATGATGAAATATGGTGCCTGATGAAATTCAGCATGCGTGCAATAATATTAACGAGGAATAAGCATGCAGAATAGCACATCAAAAGTATCAGAGCACAGTGCATCAAAGTATTAGAGCACCATCCAAAAGTATCAGAGCACCATCGGGTTTAAGATTACAACTCGATCCAATAAAAGTTTCGGAAGAACGAGAGTTGTAACTTAAAAAAACGCCCTTAATATAGACCCGCTTGAAGACTAACTCAGATTTCTCCCCCTTTGTCATCAAATGACCAAAAGGATTGAAACTGAGGACTAACGCCCCTGAAGAATTTCAAGTCGATGGAGGAGCGCCAGCGTTGTCGGGGTTGTTTGTTGTAGCAGGGCCTGCCGCAGTGTCGTCCAAATCTTCATACTCATCAGTGTCACGCGATGAAGAATAAGAGCTGGCCACCAGTGGAGGAACTTTGACCCTCTTGAATTTCTTCAGAGGAGGTGCAGACCAGTCAAATTCTTCCATGAGACCCATAGTCTTCAGTTCTTCAGCGCTATAGACATGAGTGAGGACAGCCCATGTGCGGTTGAGGGTTTCATGAAGGTAGTATTGGTTCTTCTTCACTGCATTGTGTGTTGAGGTCATATTGTGAAGAAGTGCACCAAACTGACGCTTTACCCATTTGTGATTGCGATCAACCTTCTGATGAAGACTGAGGAGTAACTCACGGTCAGTCATCACCCTGGGTGCTGTGGCTTGAGGATTTTGCTTGGCTGAGGTATTTGCGGCAGTGTCATGTGTGGCAGAGTCGTCATTGGTAGAGTAAGATGTAGCCAGGCGAAATTGACCATCCAATGGACGAATGCCTTCATCGATCACAGCAGCTGCCTTGCCTTTATCATCAGATGATGAAACTGGCCGTTTGAGGACTTCAATGGGAGGCAAGTAGCTACCGTGGTTCAGAGTGTCAGCTTTGTAATTCAGTGAAGATCTTGCCCTGATGAATCTCATAATCCAAGGCGCATAGGGCTTCAGCTCGAATGGTGACATAGCAACATTTGCCAGAGTCCTCATGAAGAAATCATGGAAGTTGACGGGAACGCCATGAATGATGTTGAAAAGCATATTCTTCATGATGCCAACGACTTCTTCATCATTTGAGTCGTGGCCTTTGATAGGACTCATTGTCTTTGTCAGAATGCGATAGACAGTCCGAGGCACATAGAGTAATTCCTTGACGAGGAATTTGGTTCGTGGGGCCTGCCCAGGCTTCAAAGGCTTCATGAGCACTTGCATATAGTGATTTGTCAGTTCAGGGTCATTGTAGATGCAACGTGCACTGTCATGGGGAGGATCGAGAGGAAGGACACGAAGCAATTCAGTTGCCGGTGCCTTGTAGTGAGTGTTTTCAGTCATCCAATCCAACACCCATGAGTTGACATCTTCAGCGTCTCCAGTGATATGCAGTGTGGCGTAGAACTGAAGAATGAGTTCTTCATTCCAATCACAGATGTCAGTGCAGAAATTGAGTAATCCTGCATCGTGAAGAACACTGAGGACTGGCTCGAAGCATGGCAGAGATTCCATATCCACGTGAGGAATATGTTCATGATCGAAGATTTTGTCCTTTGTCAAACAGCACTGAGGAATAGAAGTTGGCTTGACTAGCAGTCCAGAAACGCCTCTTCCTTATGCGAGCAGAGTCATAGGGGTTGTAGTCAGTGAAGAATACATGCTCGGAAAAGAAGTCTTCAGCCTTGAACTTCTGTTTGCTTGAGAACGGATTCTTCGGCTCTGGCAGAGGGGTGTCAGTGAGTTGCAGTACCACCTCAGGAATCGCGAGCTCAGGTTCTTCAGGCTGAGGAATTTCTGGTTCCTCTTCTTGTGCAACCTGAGGATCAGCAGCAGCAGGTTCTTCAGCACTAGTGGCTGGAATTTCTTCATGAACAGAGGGAGTGGGATGAGTTTCTTCAGAGCCCAGTTGAACTGTTGTTGCAGGGGACTGAGGAATCTGTTGGATAGGTGTGAATAGAGGAGTATTGGGATGCTGACTTTCCCAAAAGTCATCATTCATCACAGGTGTGGTGCATCCAATATCCACATCTTCATCTTCAATTTCCTCAACACCAGCCTCTTCAGCTGTGAACTGAGGCATAGGTGAGGAAATGACTGGCGTTGAAGGGATTGCGTCCACTTCAATTTCTTCATCAATCTGCTCTGACGAAGCAGCAGAATGATTTTCTTCATCAGATCCGCTTGGGATCTTATAGTCTTCTCCAAAAGGAACAATTTCCTTTGATGACATGGATGAAATTGGAACATCATCGATTGGATTTTCGAGTGAGCTGGTCATAGGCTTCATTTTCTTCGCAGCCGAAGAATTTGACGCAGCTGATGCCTTCCTTTTCTTCTCTGCAGCTCGCTCTGCAGCCTTGGTCTTCTTCACCTCATAGGCAGATGGAAGAATTGGAGTTGGTGTAGGCGCGGGAGGAGCTGAGGAATCTGGTTGATTTTCTTCAGGCGCAACTGATGCAGTTGCCGTGATCTCTTCAGTTTCTTCAGGCGCACCACTAGTGGATGCCCTGGCAATTTCTTCAGCGGCTGGAATGGAGTCATCAGCCCTGGAACTAGCATTTTCTTCAGCAGGCTGAAAGTCATCAGCGGTGCTGGCATGTTCTTCAGCAGGCTGAGCAGAGTCTGCAGCCTGAAGATTTTCTTGTTGCGATGGGGCTGCAACATTGGTGAATTTCTTCGTCAGATTGACGAATCTCACTTTGGCTCCTTGCCAATCAGCATAGTAGGCATCAAAGTCTTTGCTGAGGGCTTGAATTTCAGACTGAGCCTTGAGAAGTTCCTCAGGTGTCATTCTGACAACATTTTTCTTCAGGAGCTTCTCCTTTCTGTATTGAGCTTTCTTGATCTCTCTTGCCTTTTCAAACTTCCATTTCTCTTGAGTGATGAAATGGGTCAGCATGTGACTTTGACCAGGAGTCAGAGGAAAATCAGGCATTGGGGTGTTTGGATCCTTGTGCCAGAGATCAATGTAGTCGAGGATTTTCCTCGGATCCAAAAGCAGTGGCACAGATGTGCCTTTGGCTCTAGCGGCCTTCACTTGTCTGTCTCTGATGATTTCTGCAAGTTCATCATCAGAAGCTTCATCATCAGAGGGCACATGGAATGCGACCTGTTTCTTCTTTGGACTTGGCCGAGGACCGCGTCCAGCTGTTGCTTTAGTCTTCAACAGTGTGGGGCCTGATGAGGACATTGGTGCAGCTGAGGAACTTGCTGAGACACCAGAGGCAATCGAGAAACCCGTAGTCCTTTGACATGTAGCCAGATGCACAGGAGCTGAGGACTTTGAGGGAGCTGCTGAGGACTTTGGTGGAGCAGTAGCAGTGTGAGGAATTTGCCGTGAGGGCATAGCTGAGGAACTTGGCCGTGAGGGCGCTGTTGGTGAAGCACTTGGCTTACGAGCAGGCTTCTTTGGCATTGATTTCCTCGGTCTGACCGAGGCCTCAGTAGCAGCAGCAGTGGCAGAATCCTCATTGAATTTCTTCACTGCCTCCTTGGCTTGTCTTGCCAATTTAGCTTGGCGCTTAGCCCATTCTTCAGGAAAGTCCTCACCATGCTTGATGCTGGTGGGGTCAGCTACTTGGCCAGGTGCCAATGGAGCTCTTCGGCATGGAGGATTGAGGGCGAATTTCTTCATATACTTTGGATTAACATATCTGCATTCCCTCCATTCTCTTGCCCATCTCCGTTCAATCCTCTGTATGCGCACCTTGCGCTGATTTTTGTTTCTTTGCCAAATTTGCTTCATCAGGTGTGCAATAGCCAGCTATAATTTCATCAGGGATCTCGAAAGCAGTCATGACCTCAGGCTTCTTTCCTCCTTTCTGTGGTCTCTAACCGTCTGCCATATTCTTCAGATGAGGAATTTGAACAATTGAACACTCTGAAGAAGTGTGCAGTTTTTCTTCGAGGAACGCTGCAAATGAGTTAAGTTGATGAGAACCTAGTGATTCAGCAGCGGACATGAGTACCTGTGAACAGAGTGTAGGTGCGAGGAATTTGGAGAGGTCATATGCGTTCTCAGAAGGTTTTTCGAAAAGACAAGTTTTGAGGAATTTGACCAGATGAACCTTGAGGAATTTCACTAAGCGTTCTTGTCTTAGGTTCCAGAGTTGTACAGATCGAAGATCCACACAATTGAGGAATCTTGAAGAAAATGATTGCTTAGAGAAATGGATCAAGAGCATACAATGTGTGAGGTGTTCATATGTGTGAAGATTTGAAGAATAAACACCTTTGAAGATTTTCAGGAAAGTTTGAGAATCAAAGTGAGTAATAAAAGTAACTTTTAATTACCCAAAGTGAAGAACACGACGAACTGAGATGAACAGAGGTGAAGTTCGTCAGGTTAGATCTCCCACGCCCTAACTTGGCAGAGGAGACAGCTACGGCGGCGGCGGAGTGAAGATTTCCGCAACCGGCGCGAGTACGACGGCGACGAGGTCGAGGCAGCGAAGCTCTTCCTCACCGGCGACGATGGAGTAGCGGCGGCGCTAGGGTTTGAGGAGCTCGAGCGAGAGAGAGCGGTCGAGCGGAGTAAATGAAGTGAGGAAGGGGAGAGGGGTATTTATAGCCACGGTGAAAAACTGTTCGCCCGAAGATTTTGGGACGAACATGCCCCTGCCCTTTCTCCTTCACGCGACATGTGTCACCCACGTACTGTGTAGATGAGATCGTGTAAGATCGTGGGTGAATAGAATAATGCATCATGGGATGCGGAACGGTTTGAGCGGCAAAACTGAAAATCCGGATAAGATTTGTTTTAATGTTTCGTTCTCAATTTCTTCAGCTGACAAGGACACAGTGAAGATTTTGAACGAGTTTCAAATAGAACGCACATGAAGAATTTGTGAATAGATTGGGTTGAGTATAGCATAGAGGGGGAAGGGTCCGATCACATTCACTTAGCAGAAAAAGCAACTTGAAGAAATAGCCATAAGTGAATGCTGTAGAGGACATAAACTCATATATATATATAGCCAATGAAGAAAAACGACGGAAACAGTGAAGATTTTGCAAAGTTGAAGAATTTGAAAAACTGAAGAATTTCAAAACTGAGGAAAAACTCAAATTGAAGATTTTCAACTTTTTGTGGTGGCGTGACCCACCGTATAAGAATGATGATTTCAGACACCGCGTACAATTGTCGTAGGGTTCTGAGAATCAAATTCTTCATTAATTTCTTCACACTTAGAGTGTTATTCTTCATTGATTGAAGAAAAACGTTTCTTCATGTGTTGCACATCTAAGTCATCAATTTTGCATAAGTGTTAGGATGTGTGTCCTTTTCAAAGAACATTCGAAGATTCTAAGATATTTAGCTCACACCGCAACTTGCTAAATCTCTTCTCATCCAAGGGCTTAGTGAAGATATCAGCTAGCTGTTCTTCAGTCTTCACGTGCTCGATGGAGATGTCGCCCTTCAACACATGATCACGAAGAAAATGATGACGAATCTGAATGTGCTTTGTCTTCGAGTGCTGAACTGGGTTGTGAGCAATCTTGATGGCACTCTCATTGTCGCAGAGGAGAGGCACATTCTTCACGTTGACGCCATAGTCCTTGAGGGTTTGCTTCATCCAAAGCAGTTGAGCACAGCAAGAGCCAGCAGCAATGTATTCAGCTTCCGCAGTAGACAGTGATACGCAGTTCTGTTTCTTCGAGGACCAACAGACCAAAGATCGTCCGAGGAAATGACAAGTGCCAGATGTTGACTTGCGGTCCACACGATCACCAGCATAGTCAGAGTCAGAATATCCAATGAGATCAAAAGCAGAGCCCTTGGGGTACCATAATCCTAGTGTTGGTGTGTGAGCTAGATATCGAAGAATATGCTTCACAGCCTTATGGTGTGATTCCTTCGGTGCAGCTTGAAATCGGGCACACATGCAAACACTAAGCATTATATCTGGCCTAGATGCACATAAGTACAATAAAGAACCAATCATGGAGCGGTATACCTTGTGATCGAAGTCAATACCATTTTCATCAGTGCATAGATGGCCATTTGTGGGCATAGGAATTTTGACGCCTTTGCAATCTTGCATGCCGAATTTCCTCAGTACATCTTTGAGGTATTTCTCCTGA